>NC_081840.1:31152111-31424385 GCF_963259705.1 Myotis daubentonii | reverse complement strand
AATAAAATCACCATGTAATCATATGGTCAGCACAAAATAAGCATAATGGATATTTATTTAATATTGAGCAATTTCACTTTTTTCTGAAGCCTCAAAAATTTCTTTTAGTTAGTGAAACTGACAACTCAACTACCATCTGATAGCCATTATTTGTCCAAAAAAGAATAATTATAGATCTGAGACCCAAATAATGTGTGAAAGGCTACAGAGCATCGGAGACTTTAGGTATAAAAATTTACCTCCACTTACACAGATAAATTTCAGAAATGGCATTCTCTTTAAATTAGTAATTCTAGCTGAAACCGGTTTGGCTCAGTGGATAGAGTGTCGGCCTGCGGACTGAAGGGTCCCAGGTTCTATTCTGGTCAAGGGCATGTACCTGGGTTGTGGGCACATCCCCAGTGGGGGGATGTGCAGGAGGCGGCTGATCGATGTTTCTCTCTCATCGATGTTTCTGACTCTCTATCTCTCTCTTCCTCTCTGTAAAAAATCAATAAAATATATTAAAAAATAAATAAATAAACAAACAAACAAATAAATAAATAAATTAGTAATGCTAATTATATGTATTTATTCTAATTACATTATTAGAACTACCAATTTACTTAAAAACTGTTCACTGAATTAATATTTACTATACCCAAAAAGGTAGAAATAAGACAAATATAAATGAATAAATAAATTATGGAATATTATGGCAGCCACTAAATAAATTTAAAAAAAGCAACAGAGAAGTGTTCACATTATGTAAAATAATAAAAGCAGGATAGTAAGTCATACACATAGTATGACCGCATTTTATACATTTATCCCATATGCCAGAAACATGCATATGCACAAAGCAAATGCATTAAAATGATAGGTTCTCTCTGCATTATAGGATAATGGGTAGATTATATTTAGTCTTATAATTTATATGTATTATTTTTTAATAGAAGAGATCAACAAGTGTTATATTATCAGAGTCCATGGTGCTATGAAAATAACAGGTCTTTAAAAGGGCTGCTTTGATCTACCTCTTATTTCTTTTTCTCTATCATCATTGTTACTCTTTCTATATGGGGAACTGGAAGTCTTTGAACAGATAGAAAAGGATTATATTTCTTTATGTTTCATTTCTGTGACCAGTTATCAAATGATCACTCATAATACAACCTCTCACCCATTTATAAGTGCTCATTGGTTTTCAACTATTTGATTTTTATGTATAGTAACCATAAAAATGATAAATGCCTTTGACTAATTACTAATTTCACCTCTGGGAATCAATCAAAAGAATGAGAACCAATACATGTAATATTCATTGTAGTGTTATTAAGCACAAACCCAGGTTGGCATAAGTAAATAAATAAATGTCCAATAACAATGAAAACTTGTCTATCTACCTATCATCAATTCATGCAGAATTAAAACTAGTTTTTGAAATAAATGCAAAAAAAATGCTTATCTTCTAATATAAATTTTTAAAAAGAAAAATATGATCATGGTCAAGCTATCATAAAGTACATAAAAATGAAAGTGAAACTCCAAGACTAAATGAATTATCTACCTCTTATTTTCTTAAAGAAAAATAATCTTGATAAAAACCAAAGTATATAGCATTTTATTATTCTATGTTGTGCTATATAGTATATTATATTGCTATTAATTGTCAATTGACACATTGTGTTAAAAATCAAAAGGGATAAAAGACAAAAAGAGAATGTATTTAAATAATTATAGCAATCAGCTTCAAATGATGTTATTGTTTTCTTTCTACTTTATGTTTTCCAAAATGTCCCTTAATAAATACATTTAATTAAAAATAGCAAACTATTTTTCACAGATGTTTTCCTTACATTTTTAAATAAAACTAATAAAATATGTACATAAGCCTATGAAATAATAAATAAATATTCATTGATGATAAGTACATCATCAATAGGTAAAATGTACTGAATACATAAATTTCCCCTTTCTATTTTTAATTATGAAAGCATTAAAAAGTCTGTTACATATTTTATTTTACCTCACTGATGAAATGAAAAATCCTTACCATATTTCTATCAAAAGTTTTAAATTTGAATAATTTATGCTTTTAGTATCTTGGAGAAATAAAAAGCCTATGATGTGGAGTGAACAGAATTAACGAGACTATAAAACACATGAGGGCAGGGAATTTTCTCTGTTTTGACCACTGCCATTAACCTCAATGCCGAGAACAGTTCAAGAGCTCAACAAATATTTATTAAAGAAAAAATACACATTAGAAAAGGAGAGACGGGGAGAAAAAAACTGGAAAATACAAGATTAGAGGTAGAATTGAGGCTCTGCCATTAAGTGTGGCTTACATCAGGTTACTGAACCTGAATCATCATCTGTTCCTTTGACTCTAAAGGGAACCGGACAGACAAAAAATAACGCTTAAAGTTTCTCTACATCTATAATTCCATAGTGAGTCAACTCAAAATCATCAAATTATATTTTCAAGATAATATTTTGTCAATTTCTCATTGTCAACACACACACACACACACACACACACACACACACACACACACACGAACTTTAAAATCTAGGACCTCAATTCCAAATCCCATTATAAGGTTGAAAAGTAACAGAAAAGTTAACTGACTCAATCAAAGTAAAACTTATCCCTTGTACTCCCCCTAAAACATGCATTACATAGTAAGAAATACTAATTGTTTTATAACATAGGATTTCCATTATCATACACAATATATCACTTGGAAATTAATCAGCCATTTCAAAATGTGCTTATCCATTTATCTCTATCACCTAATAGTCACTCAATTCACAGTTATTCAAGAAATATTATGCACATTTACACTGAGTGATCTGTAAGAAGCCACAGGTTGTGGAGATATGAAATTATGCACGGAATATCCAATAGAGAAGTACCCATCTCTCCATTACAAAGATTTTGCACACTTCCAGGGCTGGGAACTCCTGTTCATCTTGATGAGTGCAGAATATCTGATGCTAGTTTTTAGGTCAGCTCCCACTTAATGTAAGTAGTAGCTATAAACATTCTAGAGCTTGAGAAAACGAACCTTCCCTCAAAGCCTTAAAATTAGTAGAAAAGCTCACACTCAACAGGAAAGTTGTTGTTTGGCCTATTTATAGTTTCTCAGTTCTTTGCATTAAGTCTGATGAAGTATTTAACTTCTAAACCACAGAAAACACAGAACTGCAAAATAGAAGCAAATGTGAAACATTCATAGAGTAGGAAACTGAAAAATTTAAAGACAAAATAGAGACAGCGTTACAACTTGATTAGAGGAGTAATACAGATCATGGTATGCTTGGAGATTATGGTCTCCTGAAGTGTTGGTTTTACAGTCAGAGTATATTTTAAAATATGGAGCATATTATTTGGTGAATTAATGACATGGATAAAATAAATGAATACAAATTATCTCAGTTATTTATCAGTGGATACAGCTTTCTAATATAGCCAACAAATCCCTAAAAAATATAGCATTTGAAGGTTACTTAGTGAGTGTGTGTGGGATATGGTGATAGCACTATTTGATGATTCTTCTCTAGAATGAACTTAATCCATTTCATTTATTAGGCATCCCTTCACTTTAATTGATTATAGCAGGAGGCTCATAAAGTGTATTATCAACACATATGCATAAAATATATTCATTTATAAATAAACAACAGTATGAGTTTTTAAATTATACAATTTTAACAACTTCGAGTATTTACAAACAGCAAGTGTCATAAAGTAATATTTTCAAGAAAAATAACAGAAATAAGCTGATGAGTATTAAAATTTTAAAACTATATAGGTTTATTAGAATAGAATCTTTTAAAACATTTAGAATTGATGCCTGCCAATCCTCAATGATTGAAGTCCAAAGCCATTCTGTTGAAAAATTATATTGAATGCAAACTTATAGACACTTTTAGATAAGTAAAATAATTCTTATTTACTAAAAAAAAAAAAACTTACTGGTGAAGCTTATAGATTTTTATTTAAACACACAAAGAATGAGCCAAATACCTCTTATTAAATAGTTGTAAAAAAATAGAGAGTTTCCTTACTCATATGGGATGATGATAACCACCTTTAAGAAGTTAAATAATATGGTAATACACAGGCTGGTAATCCTAAATTTGACACTATTAGTGTTAAGAACAAATTAGTTCTTAATTTGTTCTTAACATTAATGTGCCCAAATCAAGAAAGTTATAGCATATTATTTAAAAATCCAAGAAAAAGACTAAATTGAAAAAGTTACATCTTGAAACTCTTCTATATTCTTTTCCTAGAAAGGATTTGGAGTTGATGCCTATAATAATATTCATATAACAAAGTCTTATTACTTTCACATATGGGAGAAATGATGGCTGCCCTATTCACCCCATTTAATTCATGCATCCAGTGTCCTAATGCTAACCTTAAACTGGAACACGTGCTGTGTGCTGTGTGGGGATAGAGACATGCAAGAAATAAAAACCCTGCTCTTAAGAGTCTTTACTTTTCTAAGTAAAAGAGACATGCCAGAAAGTTTTACAAAACAGGGGGGAGGGAGAGTTCTATAGGACCAGGATAGGCAAAGCACACAAACATAAACTGTTTTGGACTTGAGGAGATTCGGGAAAGAACTCACAAATAAGGTCATGTTTGAGTTTAATCATTAGTTGATCCTTAAGGGGAAGGGCAGTATCTGTGACCGACAAATAGTACAAGCCTGATCTGCCCAGGGCGTGATGAACAACGTTAGTCCACTATCCTAGAAACCTACAGGACATAGAGATAGAGCCAAGTCTAGAGGGGAAAAGTGGGACTCAATAGTGAGAACTTTGAATGCCATGCAACAGATTCTGCTTAATCCTGTTTTAAAAGGAAACCACTAAAAGCTTTTGAGTAAAGAGAGTCATGACCTATCTAGTACTTTGAGAACAGAAATAATGACAGGGTGAAGAGTGGAAAAGGGAGCACTATTGGAAGGCTACCTACCTCACTATGAAACATAATATGGTATTTCACAGATTATATGCATATAATTTCACCTTATCTCCACAACCACCTCATCAGGAGTGAAGGCAGTGACAACAAAGGTAAAGAGAAGAAGCTACAACAGAGATGATGGTAGTAAAGCAAAGCTCTAAAATATGCCTATTGATTTGAGTGAAGTAGGAGTGATCTATTTAAGATACTCTACGAAAGAAATGTGAATCAAGAATTTCATATCCAGCAAAACTGACTTTCAAGTATACAGGACACAAACTATTATCACCAACATAAAAGAACTCATTATTGTTCCCATAAATATTTCCTAAGGAATTTGTTAGTGAAAATGTTTCAGATAATCAAAATACCTAAAGGGACATTGACACAAAGACTATTGGTAGCAATTACTAATACTTATTTGTAGAACTAAGACTAAGTAAAGGTTAAAAGTATAGTGTGCATGTCTACATGCTCTGACAATGATTACATATAGCACAACTATTAAAAATAATGGTGGATAAGAGACGACTAGAACAAGTATGGCCGGGAAAATGCAGATGAAGCTTTCTGAAAGTAGATGTCAGGGCCTTAGGTAAACAAAAGAGCACTGAGAAAAGCAGGCCAAGCTGCCCCACCCTAACCACAGAACATCAGCACTTAAGGGAAGAGTGGAGGACTCAGCATAAGAACTGAGACAAGTCACAAGACCAAGACAGACTCAAGGGGTGGAAAAGGAGGCTCCACCTTCTCATAGGAAGAGCTGCAAAGATCTGTGGCATTCTTGCAATCCTGGAGCATTCCTGAGAGCTTCATTTCCACTTTAATCCCTACCAACTAGATGACATATGAACTCTTCCAGGACCCAGATGAAAAGCCCACTCACGGAACTTAGCATCCTCATCTTATGTTCTGAGGGCTCATGAGATTCACACTCTAAGTCAGGTCTCCCCAGTCCTACACACTTGCCTGGTAGTAAACTAGTCACCAGGGAGAGGACCATATTTTTAGGTACTTAGTAGCTGATTAATGGTCTTATACTCAAGTAATGTTTGGTAAAGAATTTTCATATTATACACTGGAATGGTACTTAATACTGTTGTTAGAGACCCTTTTTTACATAAAAGGAAACAACCTGGTAAAAATCTAGACCCTCTATTTTCGGTCAAGCTTAAGCAAAATAGTTGTATAAATTCAAAATTGTACTTAAAAAGTCCTGTTAAAGAAGGAATCACATTTGTAATGTGATGGTTAAGAGAATGGGCATAGAGTTAGACATATCTGGGTTCAAATCCTGTGCTCACCACTTATGTTTTAGCTGTAACCTGAGGTGAATCATCTGATAATGCAGAGCTTTGGTTTCTTCATCCATAACATAACTTTAGTAAGCGTGTTCTTCACAGAATTAATTAAAGGATTTGATGTAATAATGCATGTAAAATAATGAGTACTCAATAATTATTGGTATCCAAATCAGACAGACTTTCAAAGGGGCCTGAAGTGCATTTAAACTTTAAAAGTTTTGATAGGAAATATTAAAAATCAAAATGTATTTATGAACTTTCAATGTTACTTAAGCATGCTACCAGTTACATTTTATAGTCAAGTTGCTAAAAAAGCCTATCCAACTGAGGAAACTGACATGATAAATTATATTTTAGAAAGATTCTTATAGTGGCAGCAGAACATAAAACTGGAGGTTGGAGCTGATGACAGATTGCAAGCAGACAGGCCTTTCAGATGCAGCCACAGCCGGGATCAAAATTTTAAGAGCAGTGGTCATGGGGAGGGATAGAAAGATAGGATAAAGAGATACCTAGGAGATGAAATACACAGACTTCGTTTTTAAGGATGGTAAGGTTAAGTTTGAAGTTGAATCTAAACTACCAGATTGTAAAGAGTCATATTATATCCAGAAATCTGTAGGCTGAGGATCTCTAGAGTGTGCAATTTGAGCCATGGATAAATGATGTTATAAGCACAACTTGGAAAGTTTAAAGACAAGCATACATATTTAAAACCAAATACTAGTTTGCCCTTTATAAAAATGTCTGAATTAACTAAGGTCATCATCATAATATGTAGAGTAACCCTATCCAGTTCATAGTTCAGCATCTCAGAACATAGAAATGTGGATGCCAAAAGAATTTTCTAGAGCTTGGGAAAAGCCCGTTTAAGGTTTTAAAGTGTGAAGCACTTGACTTCTAATAGCAAGTATACAGAAAGAAATCTTAGGAACAGAATAAAAGTCACATTTTCACAGGTTCTCAAAATAGCAAAATATTATTCATTCACATCTCAGATGTTCTTCTTTTTGGAATCAAAATAAGAAACAGACGTTTAATTCTGAGAACCATAATTTATAAGTTTTCCTTGATTATGCACAAATATTTATAAGATATGGACTGATTCTAATTAAAATGAAATCTTAACCCAGGTACTAGAAATTACCTTTTTACACTATTAAGTTCATTCATTCTATCTTTTCCTTCTTCTCCTATTCCCTCCCCCCAACCGCATAACAATATCTAATCCTTCTATCCAAATGGTACATAAATAAGCATAGTTTTCTTGGGAATTTGAAGTTACAATTGAAATACTTAGATACAGACTGTCTTAGATTAATGATTCCAATCATATGATTCTAATAATCAGTAAACACAGAAAGGACAAACTGTGAATGCAGCAAAACAAATATCTTAGAAGCTGGGTCTATTGTTAATGGGGAAATGCCATTTTTATAGTCTCTAGAAGGTACAATACACCTCATTCAGTCATTTAGAAGGAACCCGGCTATTTTAGCCATACCCGTAAATCTGTTCACATTAGGTAATTATAGGGTTGGAGCTAACAAGCAAGAAGATATGAAAGAATATAAAATATTATGCATCATGAACTGAATTTAGAATTCTTTGTGTTTCTTACAAAGTGGGAAGGTCAAGAAAAAGTGGAGGTGTAAGAACTGAAAGAGCTTCAAGTTGAAAAAAGACATGAACTGCAATTATCTTCATATGCCCTATTTAGAAAAACATTTTGAAGCGTTAAAAAAAAAAGAAGGTATTTGTTGACTACATTTTTAAACTTTCCATTAATTAGTTATGCTTCAGAACTCATTCATTAAACACCATAGGACTTTTGACACACAAGAATTATGCACCTACCAAAAGACTGTTTCGGGGCAAGGATCCAAAAGAATAAAACTGCACCTGTTTTTTGGATCCAGAAATTTTAATTAATTTTAAAATGACCTTCCTTCTCTTCCTTTCAACCAGCAAAATATCAGTATTGAGGGAGAGCAGGGCCTGCACATTTCTACTATCAGACCAACTTAGACAAATTCTCATTTTTCCAAGTGTACTCAAATGTGCTTCTGTTTAATCCTTACAAGGCAAAAAAAAATCATTAGACAAGATGAAAAAGGACATATTTCAATGTTCCAAGCCACAATTTTTCATGAAAAAGTTATGAATATCTGTGTACCAAAAAGCACAGCAACAATCACTACAAAGCACAAACTACAGGAGGTGCAAAGAGACATAGATAAGGCACATTAACAATAGGACACTTTAGCATGCCACTCCCCATTCAAGGATAGGAAAGAAGTAAATGTATAGAAGACCTAACCAACTTACTTAATAAGGTAGAAAACCTAAAGATATTTCTCAAACTTTGCACCCTGATAATTTCTGGAACTCTTCATTAAGTTTGCAATTATTCCAAAAATAAGCAGCCAAAAAATTACAAGAAGGAGAAGGAGGCAAAGGACAGAGGAAGGGGAGGGGAGAAGCAGGAAGTAGAAAGAGAAGAAAAAACAGGAGGAGCTGGAAAGGAATGGTCATCAAAATGTCAGGAGTAACAATTTTCCTCTTTCTTTCTTAAAACATTAAGCAACCATGACCATTAAAGAAACCCCTCTCGTCATTTTTAAGTAAGATGAAGTATTTTTTAATTTAGAAAAGTCTGAATACATGCACTGTTGCTCATTGGTTGAGTGTGGACCCATGAACCAAGAGGTCATGGTTCAATTGCTGCACAGGGCACGGTGCCCAGGTTGCAGGCTCAATCCCCAGTAAGGGGTGTGCAGGAGGGAGCTGATCAATGATTCTCTCTGATCATTGTTTTTATCTCTCTCTCTCTCCCTTCCTCTCTCTGAAATCAATACAAACAAAACATGCATTCTCAATGGAAACCACCCTGAGATATCATGAAATGGAGCCAATGGGATGATCTGCAAGTCTAGAAGCTGGCTGAGTTAGGGAAGGCCCTTCTAGCAGGTTGCAGGCCCTTCCAGCGAAGTACAGGCAGCAGTGTGTACCCAGCTATAGCTGCCTGGAAGGTGGAGCCTGCAGACTGTATGAACACAGGTTGGGTCTGAGTCACGGCAGACTCACTCTTTGAGGCACATAGCGCAGTCATCTCTGTCTGGCAGCATCACACCCCCTCTCCTGCAGAAAGTCACCAGGGGTCCACAATCCTAGCATACAATCCCCTCAGATCACCTCTCCTCTAAACCCAGATTGGAGGAAGGCTCAACACTGAGAGGAGCTCCAGAAGCCTGTCTCCACATCTGTCTCTCCACAGATTATCCAAATCACAGACTGATAGAGAGGACAGGGTCATCCCGGGTCTCATGGACCTATGCAACCCCGCCGGCCCCTCTGCAGCCTCTGTCAGCACCTCGCCTCCCTACCTCTCCTGCTTACTTCTGCCTTGGGAAGATCACTTCCAGATCAAAACTTTTTTTAAACAAAAACCTTCTGACTGCTTTTTGGCTGAACTAATCCTTATTAGAGGCCCAATGAAAAAGCAAATGTAAGGTTGCCAAAGAGGTGTACATAGAGTTTTACTCATTAAGCTCAGAGATGAAAAGTCTCTGACTCCCAAGACTTTTGAGGAGGATAAACTAAAAGCACACACTCAAGGAAATAAAATGTGACAGCTATATGATGAGATTGGCCCAATACCCAGAAGCCCTGTGTTCATTTTTACTGTGTCACTAGGCAAAACCAGCTACCATTTTATTTTAAAACAAAAAGAAAATGCATTCTGTCTGTCTCACTGAGCAAATGATTGCAGCTTAACAGACCCAGCACTGAACTCAGGGCTTTCTCCATCCATCCTTTTAGAAAAAAAAAAAAAAAAGTTACCAATGAAGAATATAGGCAACGCAAATGGCATGAGCACACAGCTGAGCCATTTATCACAACAGTCCTCAGGATAATATATTGGATGTCTGTTCCCCCACCTGCCATTGACAGGAACATGCAGGAAAAGAAAATACAGCTGTTTGGGGCTTGTGTCTTAGCCTCTTCTTTAAGCAAACAAGAATGGCTATAGTATGGATATGCTTCATTTTACCACAAAGAATCGTTCTGACAAAATGTGCACTTGCTATGAAAGATTACATACAACTCCTCTATACTCCAGGAAACAGAACAGAACAAGCACTCAGTAGCATTAAACACGCACAGTGCTGACTAAACAGTTAAGAAAAATGTTTACAAACAACAGTGTTCAGTCGTTTGCAACTCTGCATCATTGCCTCTAACTCTTACAAAGTTACGAGGACCTGTTTTCCTGGGAGGGGTTGCTGTTTCAGTGCTCAGTTCTGCCTCTGCTAGGTAATTGGGCTTTTTGAGATCAGTTCCTCATTTCTGTGCTGGATTTTGCTTTTGCAGTTGCTAAAATACATCAGTCAATCTCGTATTAACGAGAATAAGTGGCTTTCAAGCGATGGTAGGTTGACCTCAGAAGCTAAAAAAATCCAATAGTTTAAAATTGAGCTCATTTTTCATGAGACACAAGCCAGGAAAAATGTGATCAAAATGGAGTTGACATCCTGCAATTCTAACTTATTTTACTTGAGGAAAAAGCCAGAAATGATTCTCCTCTGACTTTATTATTGCTTCCTTTTATAGCTATGTGGGCTTCATGAACTTGCTGCTGATATTGGAGCAAAAAAAAATAATAATCTAAAATATCACTTAGCATCTGTTCAACCAATACATATATTACACTTTCCCCAAACATGTAATTTAAAAAAAAATGTTTTGTCATGTACATGTATTGCCACTGCCTTTTTTGTTAGTGCAACTAATTACTAGGTCTCTGAATTTTTGAATGAATTTATTATTAGCCAAATAATTTTCCTGGTTTGTGAATGGACAAAACCAGTTTTAAAAGCCTAAATCTACTTGCATTGTTATTACTCCAATATAGGGGGTCAAATTCATTTATGTCCTCATCACTTTCAGCCCACTACTTAGGTCCGCTGTGATGAGGTAAAAAGATTTAGAGTAAGATGATTTGTACTCGAGCCCTCACTCATATACTAGCTGGGCAAGTCACCAAACATTTTTGGGCCTCACTTTGCTCATCTCTAAAGGGAAGTGTTGAATTAGACAGGTTCTATTGCCCCTCTGAGACCACCATTCTAGATTACTAACCTGACAATCACTCCACAAGACATTTCCACACTTACCAACATGGAGGTACAGCTACGGTCAGGCTGTAGTCTAAAAGGTACTATCCTATTGTTGCCAAAGAAAGTGTAGTCCAACCCTCATGCAGCCCATTAGGCTGAGACCAATATAACGTTCCTTGCTGAAGCAGCATTATTAGTTTTCACTAAGATTTATTGTCTGATCACTGACCCAGTTTCCAAAGTCAGCAAGCAAAGGAAATTTCTCTTAAGAAACCTGAGAAGCAAAATCTCTAAACCTGTTACGCATTTGCTACTACATTAAGAAAGTTCACAGTACCTAAAATAGCCACCACCTCATCATCCTGGATGACTTCCAGGGAGCCTGAGACCACAAAGCAGAGGGCATCCACGCTTTCCCCGGCGTGGTAGATGAGGTCCCCGGGCGCGCAGTGAATCGTCTGGAATTCCACAGCCAAGGCGCGCAGGCACCCATCGCTGGCCAACCGAAAGGCAGGGTGTTCATTGAACACCTTGCGGTTTAGGTGAACACAGATATCAGCTCTCATGTCCTTCGGGCAGATGGAGAGAACCTGAAGAACGTGAAAGAGGAATAAGTGAGAAGAAATGAGAAAGGGGCTATTTCAGAAAAAAAAAATGTCATCCCCCAAATATTTATGGACTATGACAAAGTCTGTGACACACTGTACTTGATACTGGGAAGGAAGAGTTCAAAGACACAGCCCTGCTCTCAAGGACCAAATAATAATCCGGTGAGGTGGGCTGATGAGCAACGGACTCTTTCAGTACAGTACCAAGTCGTGAAACATAGTCTGGAGGTCGCCAGGAAGAGTCTCAGAAAAAAACAAACAAAAAAAAACATAATATAACTTCACCCAAGGGCCAACTAAAATAGGGCGTTAACATTCATTTTAGTCTAGTCTCTATTTTAGAATGTTTTATAACTAAATTAAAATTCAGGATAATGTACTATATTCTACATTAGAGGTGGATTTATAGAAACCAGTTATAAGAAAACAAAATCAGCAAAAGCACCCTTGTGACTTCATTTGCTGTCACTGGCTGCTATAACTCCACTTTTTCTGTGTATTTTTCCACTCAAATCTTTTATTTTGCAGATGAATTTATACCCAGGAAGTTAAAAGTGTATCCACCAGCCTTCTGTAGGGCTTGGGCAATTGCAAATGTCAATGCCGGCAAAGTGGGCACATCATCTTGCTGGCAGCCCTTGCATTCTGGCCTTTGACTCCTAAAGACTGCTGAGGACAGCAGCAGAATTCAAGCTCTAGGCCTCCCTTAGGAGAGCCAGGGTTAGGGAGCTTTGATTGCCAACAGCTTTCAGACAAGGCAATTAAAGACCCAGACTAAAATAGACATTATCCTCATATTTAACCAGGGCATCATCCAGCAAGATGTGGATGCAGAAGTCAATACTACCCAATTTAAAGATACATGTGCAAGCTCGCTTAGAACCTTCTCCCAATTCCCTTGGTTAACTATTTTTTATAATCAGAAATTATTTTCTTTGCTAGGCTTTCAATCCCTCAAGCTGAAGTCTAAGCTGATCCCCCCTCGCCCATTAAGTTACACTGAGTAATGTTTTCATATAAAATAGTTTTCTTTCCTACACTAATTGCATTTTAACCTTTAAAAATTACCTAAAGGTTAAAATAATCCCCTGATTGTTCCTTCTATTTGGAGCTCAATATCAATGAACAGTTGGTTATTTCCCTGTGTAGAAAAGTCCATCATAAATGTCAAGACCTTAATTAAATTATGCTGTCAGTATCCCTTCCCTTAACCATTTTTAAAACTGCATATATCATTTTACATATATAGTATATCTGTGTGTGTCGGGGGAGGGGGGGTTCATACTCCTTTGAATTCCTATAGGTAACAGCAATTCAGCCAACCTAGCTTTCTGAAGAAATCTCATCTTTAGGGAAAGGAATGCCTAGCAGAGCTTTAGAAGCAATTGGCACTTCATTTCCAAATCAGTTGCTTTTCATAACAATGTGATATTTTATTTAATATATTAATGTTTAGTAACTTCTGACAGCATTATTCATTCAATAGCTACCATGGGGTATACCACTGCATTAAGTCCCTGGAACTAGAAGAATAAATATGACACTGAATTTGCTTTGGAGTAGATAACCATGTAGTAGGAGGAGTTAGGTATGTAAAGAGACAATTATAACACAATGAGAAAAAATGGCAGGGCATGGTCAGGTGACATGGGGCATGTGCTGCTTAGAAGTCATTACTTATGACTTAGAGGTAGCATAGAAGATTGGGCTCCAGAGGATAGGTCTGGGTGCAAATCTATCACTTACCACCTCTGTAACCTACGGTATTTAATCGCTCTAAACTTCATCTGTGAAATGGGTTGATAGTGTTTATTTCATAGGCTCATTACTGGAATTAAATGAAAGGGCTTAAGCATAGCCCAGTTTAGCCTTGCACATGGCAAGGGCTAAAGAAATGATAGTTTTTATTAACCTTATTGAAAATGAGTATTCCTACAAAGTTTATTGTCACTTTAGCTCCCTACAAAAGCAATTTGCTATTTTTCCTTTTCTACCCCTCTCTAAACTATGTATCTTGACTGTTTGATGAGATTTAGGCACAATTAAGAAAATATTTCAGCATGAATCTAAAGTTATTTCAAGGACTAGCTAATGTTAATGTTTTTCTCAAGTTGAAAATAAAATGAATGCTAGGAAAGCAAAAAAGTAAAAATAATTTTAAAGTACACACACATTAACATTACACTGAATAGCTTAATGGAAAAATGAATAGTTCTTCTATTCCATTTACTTTGCAGAATTTTCATTGTCTTAGATTCATTTTGGTAATAGTCATTTTATGTTATTTTAATTCTTTCAGGATTCATGCTGCAAATTACATTTTCCAATGTTAGCAACATTCTCTGTTTAGTGGCATATCAAAGAGAATTTTTATTAATTTAAGTGGATCTTTCCTTTATGTTTTACTTCATTTATGACACTGATTTATCATTTTGATTGGTGGTATATACTAAAGTCCAGATGTCATAAACCAACAAGTTAAAACTTCATGTTAAATAGACCAGAGCCACACCTCTGTCTCCATACCTAGATAGCATATGTGCCTTACATGGTGTGTCTGCCATCCAAATATGAGTATAGTATTATTTTTTTTCTATAAATGAAGGCACTAATAAATGTCTTAGGTAGTAAAAATTTAGTTATAAGTGATAAAATTATCATTCAAGGTGTCACTAAGACCTGGCCCATTAATCCCAATTCAATGCACTTGGCCTTGAATGTCATATCCAATCTCTTGTAAGTTACCTAATGGGTATCTCATAGTTATAAACAGATGAAATTACATTTCAGTAGAAAATATTTAAGTTAAAGTGACTTTTATTTGTCTCTAGTGTTGATTATTTATCCCCTCTTCATATCAAGATACTTATAAATTAAAGTTGATTCTTAATTAAGACAATATGTTTTCTCTTTGGAAGAGCTATGGCTGCATGCATATAAGGAATCATTTTTAGAATTCTGCAAATGAATTCCTGGGGTGAGGGGTGGGAGGAATGACATGGTCGGGAAAAGAAAACTCTTTTGAAATTATTTATGATACCAGTCCCATTAAACCTAAGATCAAGAGGTATCTTAACAGACATTCTTCTGGCTCCAAAGATCTAACGGTCAACACTGCAACTAGAGAATACTTAGTACAACACAAAATGATCATTTTCCCTTGCTCTCTTAAAATATCCAATGGCCTGCTTCCCCGGGTAAAGCCCAAGTCCTAACCAAGCACGCAAGGCTCTTTACGACGGGAGCCTCTGTCAGCCACATCCCTTACTACCCTGCTCCAACCCTGCACCCAGCCACACAGTGTTTCTCACTCTCCGAACTGCCATACCCTCTCATGACTGCCTTCCTACACGCTGTTCCTTCAGCCTGTCATATCCCATCATCCCCTTCTCTGCCTAGTCACCTCCGATTCATCCACAAAGCACAGGCCATCCCTCTCTTTGCCATAAGTTCAATTTATAAACAGCTCTATCATAGAATTGGTAATGCATAGAAAGGGAAAACGAGAATAAGAGTGTTGTGATCTGCATTTTTTTAAAAAATAATAGCACACAATAGTAACATTGAATTATCAGAGTTGAAAGGATTTCAGCCTGAGGATTTCAAATTTTTACTTTCAGCAGTAAAGTCATTCTTTGGTTTTTATAACGAAATATTCCTTATGCCTAATAGATAAAGTTGATACAAGCAGAATTATGCTGGGTGAAGCTCTGATGGGACAGTAGACTCCCAGGCAGGGGTCCACAGGGGCACATTCAGTCATTCATCTAACTCATAGCTATCAAGTGCTAGTCCTGTGTTAGTTACATGCTGGCTACCATACAGACCACCCAGATCCAAGAACAAAAACTTCATAGTGCCTGCCTTGCTGGAGCTTCCACTCAGGAAAGGCTTTAAAAAATCACTCTTCCTAGTCTAATGCCCCATTTTACAAATGAAGCAAATGTATAGCATAAAGGTTATGAGATCTGCTCGAGGCCTCTCCATAAATTACCAGCAAAACCCAAAACTCTTGACTGCCCACTCTTAAGCCATGCTCCTCAATGAAGCACAACCAGGAATAAAATAGAACATCTGGCACTTTCTGATGTTTTCTGGTTCTTTAAATAGTACAAAAATATAAATGGCGATTTCTGAAAATCATTTAGTGTCTAATTAATCAAACTAAGTTTACTTATTAAGAAATCACGAATGTCACCACCACCACAAAACTGCCTAGATTTCTTTGCAAATTTGTTTTCATTCCTAAACACTTTAATTTTAGCTCCAATAAATGTATTATGTTTTAGAGTGTCAGTAAAGACATAACTATTCATTGATAAATCATTTATTTATGCTATTAATATTTGCCAAAAGGAAGTCATCTTATTAGAAATATGAGTTTTAGTATATTTATGAAAAGGACCTTAGCTAGATACTAGTATAGAGTAAACATTTGGTAAATCTCACTCTCCTTAATTCCCTTCCCCCATCGCTTTCATCCATTATGGTATTAGTAATTTAGAGAAAGCTTAGAAGACTGAGCATAATTACTTTAATTAGAGGCCAAGGAATTGAATCAAGATCCTCTAGAAATTGTTTGTCTGGAGAAAATCAAAAGAAGAAGGCTTTCTCCTCTCTTATTCATTCTTTAAATATACTTAAAAATGTATTTTAACAACCATTATACTCCATATAGGAAATAAAAAAACATAAAGAAGAAAATAAATTTTCTGCATTATTTATACATATTTATATACCATTTTCATAAAATTTAAATCTCTAAAGGTTGATTTCCTGCCATAGTCACCCGATATCACATTAAATCATTTCCCATGACACGACCTAGTGACTTAAAAACATAATTAGAATCACTGCATAATAGTCCATTATATAATTGAACACAATTCATTTAACCACTGCATTATAATTGGATATTAAGATTTTTAGTTTTCCCTTTCATAAATCAAGTTGTAATAAATACCCTATACTGATAACTAATTGTTTAAGGATAGATTTTTTAGAAGTAAAATTAATGGGTAAAATACTATAAAATCATTTAAAATCTCTTGACAAATCGCCTTTCAGAACAGGTATATCAAATTACACTCATACCAGTAGTGTATGAGAGTATCCTAGTATTTTTAATAATCCTCACAAAATCTCCATTTTGCATTTGAAGAGAAATGGTAATTTTATGTGAAAGAGAAGTAGATTTATATAGTGTAATGACATAGAGAGCTGGAGAGTTTTAGTCTTACCAGAGGTAGTCTCCTGCCACTGTGCCCTAGTTCAATGACCACAGATTGGTCAATTTTAATCAACCTATAACCAATGCCTAATGTGAAAATGGGGCTGATAGGGATAATTTTACTTTAAGTGCCTGAAAGTAGTCAACTAAACAAGGCTCCCTCTTGAGGTCCATTACTGCTCTAAAGTAAATTATTGTATTGATTATCTATAATCAGGAATAATAAAGTGTCAGCTATTTTTAGTAACAATTGCTAATAAGTGAAAAAGATTCCCCTGTTTTCTTTCTTGGGACAAAGGAATATATGCATTAACAACATTTTGCTAGGCAATGCAGCTACCACTGACATTCTTCAAAAGTATTGATTCTTTTGGTGCAATTAAGTTATGTACTGCTGATTAATGTCTCCTCACCAACCCAATGGGTTGGTATTAAGTTAGTAAAAATCCATGGGAAGAGTCAGGCAAATGACATTTAAATATCAAACATTTTTACAACCCTTCCTGGGAATGAAGTACTCAAAGAATACCAATAAATGAAGTAAAGTTCTCTACAGGCATTCAATTCTCATTCATTTAATGGGAAGAAAAGAAAGCTCACCTTACTTAAAAATAAATAAATAAAATTTTAAAAAGCCTTAACCCCATAGCCATGTGCACCAAGGGAGAGCCAGCTGTCTGAATATATGTCTTCCAACTTCTAGGGTTATCAACACCTCCAAGGAATTAACTCAGAAACAATGAAATGAAATAAAACCAAAGTACATTAACATCCTTTATTTAAACTGAAAGGTCATATTTAGACCAGTGAGAGATTATAGATTAAAATTCATGTGTTTCACTTTAGAGATAAATTTCCTGTGAACGGACCTCGTGTACAAAAGTGAGGCTTAAGTTTTTTGTTTAAAATTATAGAGAACCAATTCTATCAAGTTGTTCATGGTCCTGGTTTTGCAGTATTGTGACTAATGGAAAAAAATTTTTACCATTTTTTAACTTGTTAAATAAAGCTGCAGATGTTTGGGGTCACTAACTTTCCAAAGTGAGGGCTCTGATGACATTTAGATTTTCTATTGTTCTCCATTCTCAATCTTATTTTTGTGCTTTTTAATATGCATATATTTGACTAAATAAGAATACATTTCTTATTTATCAAAAATATTAGAAATATTTTCTAAAATTAGAAATATATTTTAAAATATATTTGATTAATTATCCAGAGTGGAAATAATATTGGAAATAACCTGACCATGATTTTTTACAGTTACCTAAGACAAATGAGGTTTCCCAGCTCCTTTAAAAGAATGAGTTCCTCACATACATTGTGGGTGGAAGTGAATTGGTACTTCAATTACTTGGCTATATTGACAAAAGTTAAATATATATACACTCTAGAGGCCCAGTGCACAAAAATTTGTGCACTCGGGGCGGGAGGATGTCCCTCAGCCCGGCCTGCACCCATTTGCAGTCCAGGACCCCTTCAGGGATGTCCACCTGTAGACTTAGGCCCACTCCCTGGGGGATCAGGCCTAAGCTTGCAGTCAAACATCCTTCTGGTAGCCAGGGAGCCTTCGGGAGATGCCGACTAAAGGCTTAGGCCCCCAAGGGAGCTGTGATGAGGAAGCTAGGGTGACAGAGGAGCCACACTGTCCCGCCCCGCCGCAGTGGGTCGGATGGCACACGGGACACCCAGACAGCGGACAGGTGGGCCGGCAGATAGCACTTGCCCCACCTGGCCACCCCGGGTCAGGTCACACATGGGATGCCCACTGCCCCGGGTCTCAGATAGCAGGCCTGGATGGTGGCAGGGCAGACGGGATGGCACTGCCCCACTCCACCACCCCGGGTGGCAAATAGCAGGCCTGGATGGCGGCGGGGCAGGCAGGATGGCGCTGACCCACCCTGCCTGCAGTATGCAAATTAGCCGCCATCTTTGTTGGTGGTTAATTTGCATATTGTGCTGATTAGCCAATGGGGGTGTAGTGAAGGTATGGTCAATTACCATGTTTGTCTATTATTAGGTATATATAGAAATACCTTTAAAGGTAATTAGTATTCTTAAATATCCTAGAAACCAAACCGTCATCTTTTTGATATAGCATGCTCCATTAACATTATTTAAAGCATTTGGAAGAAATTAGCCATAAATGAATTTTGGTTTGTGTATTACCTACATTAATATTTGTCACCACTGTCATCATAACTGAGAAACTAAACATGTCAGTAACACTAGTCAAAAATCAAACCTATCGTAATTCTTATCATCCAGAAAATAGCCATAAATAACAGAGTAAGTAATAATGCCTGTGAACAGGAGAAAAGACTGTCACAGAGCATGTAGAATTTTCATGTAAAAGACACTCTCAGATGTCACTTAATGCTGCAAGCAACCCTTCCAGAGTCCCAGATCCTGCAAATGTGACCTGGTTTCTGCCCATGGCAAATCAAAGACAGAAGGTTGATAGAAATTTTGCTGGAGGTGAGAGTGCTAACTCTAAGGAAAAGCAATAGATGAGAGCTTAATGCCAAAGAAATATTCAAAAACCTGAAATGTAATAATGAACATATGGAAATCAAAATTTAAAACAAAATTCCATTTATAATTCACAAAATGAAATACTTGGGTATAAATCTAACAGAACATAGACAGGATATGGATCTTAAGAATTACAAAATACTGATGAAAGTAATCAAACAACACCTAAGTGAATGGAGAAATATATCATTTTAATTAATTGCAAGACCCAACATAGTAAATATGTCAATTTTCACCAAATTGATGTATGAATTTTATGCAATTTCTATCAAAATCCCAGCAATTTTTGCTATAGACATAGACAGAAAGTTTATTCTAAAATTTATATCAGAAGATATATGGTAAGATCTAGAGTAGCAAAGACCATTGATAAAGAAACAAAGTACTAGGAATCACCCTACCCAATCTTATGACATACTATGTCGCTATAATAATAAAGACTGTATAGTATTGTTGGGGAAATACAGCATTTTCAACAAAGGGTGCTGGAGAAATTGGACATACATTGGGGAAAAAAAAATTCAACCTAAACCTCACACCTTATACAAAAATAAACTCAACATGCATCGTGGATTTACCCGGCTGGTGTGGTTCAGCCATTGAGTGTCAACCTATGAACCAGGAGGTCACGGTTCAATTCCTGGTCATGGCATATGCCTGTGTTGCAGTTTCGATAGCTAGTAGGGGGCGCGCAGGAGGCAGCCTATCAATGGTTCTCATCATTGATGTTTCTCTCTCTCTCTCTTCCTCTGCCTTCCTCTCTCTAAAATCAATAAAAATATATATTTTAAAAAATGCATCATGGATTTAAATATAAAATGTAAGTTTATAAAACTTGAAGAGAATGAAAAGATAAACTACAAACTGAAAAAAAAAAACTTGCAAATCACATATTCAACAAAAGACAAAGATCTAAAATATATAAGAGCTCTTAAAACTTCACATTAAAAATATCCATTCAGAACATGGGCAAAAGACATGGAAGGATTGATAGACTCACCTTTCCCTGGAATGTAATTACTAAACCCACCCGTCCCAGGAACGGCGGTGACTTACTGTAAATGTGACATGGCCCCAACTCAGAAGGAACACCTTGTATGGACATAGACATTGACTAACCAACCAGCTCTCGCCAAGTACCCCAAGCCCTATGCCTTCCTCATCCTCCTTTTAAAAAAAGAGTTATAACCACTGCACGGGCTACTGCTCTCCTTTTGCGAGACAGCCCGGCAGGTCTTTCCTCTAATAAAGCCTGTGTCACCTGATTTTCAGCCTCCGACTGATCTTTCAAGGATGTTTCACTGAAAATAATATACAAGGTGAAAAATAAGCACAAGAAAATATGTTAACATCATTAACCCTTTCAAATTAAACAGTCAGTGAGATCACTGCCCACCTAAAATCAAAAATAGCGATAACCCTAAATGAAGTGAGGATGCAGAGAAATTAGATTGCTCATATGCCACGTATATAAATTGTACATCCACTCTGGAAAAGGAGTATGAGAGTTCCTTACAAAACTGTGTGCTTACCAGATGACCCGGAAATTGCGCTCTTGGGCATTTATCCCAGAGAAATGAAAATTTATGTTCACGTAGAAACTTACACCTGAATGTTTACAGCTGCTCTGTTTGTAATAGCCCCAAACTGGGAACAACATAAATTTCCTTCGGCAGGTAAATGGTTGAACAAACTGTAGTACATCTATGTCATGGCATACTACTCAGCAATAAAAAGGAACAAACTTATTACAGGCAATAATGTGGGTGAATCTCTAGGAACTTATGCTCAATGAAAAAAAAGCTAATCTCAAAACTTTGCATGATTATATTTATATAACATTTTTTAAATGACAAAATTAAAGAGATTGAAGAAAGATTAGTGGTTGCCAGGATGTAGGAAGGTGGGTGAAGAGGGAGGTGGTTTTGGCAGTAGATGATGACACAGGAGATCCTGGTGATGGAAATGTTCTTTAATAACTTGAGTGGTGGCACTTATGTAGAAGGGGAGGGGAGGGGAGGGGAGGGGAGGGGAGGGGAGGGGAGGGGAGAGGAAAGGAGAGGAGAGGAGAGGAGAGGAGAGGAGAGGAGAGGAGAGGAGAGGAGAGGAGAGGAGAGGAGAGGAGAGGAGAGGAGAGGAGAGGAGAGGAGAGGAGAGAGGAGAGGAAGAGAAATGTGTACACATGAAACTGGTGAAGTCTGAATAAGGTTGATGATTCCTATGATGTCAAATTCCTAGCTGAGAGAAATTGGGCAAAGGGTATATAGAGTCTCTCTATATTCTTATTACTGCTTGTGAATGTAAAATTATCTCAAAATATTTTTTAAAGCTAACATTTGCATTAGCCAAAGCTAGAAGTTTTGTCCTTCCCTTTGAGAGAGTTAATAGCCCTCCAAATAGCCAACCCCCCAAACATCAGGTGACAACAGGACACTGCATTTGGTGCCATTAGCACCGGTTCGCTGTGTTACTTTCCATAAAGCAAAAACCCCTTGAGAAAGCCTCTCAGTAGCAGAACTGTCTGTGTGCCTTGGATTTACATGTGCCAGCTTGACAGGAAGATTAGCTGAATCTCACCAGGGACAACTGTGGTTTGTCCTTCTGCTCCCAAGAAGACTGAAAGCCAAACCTCTGACCTGAGGCATTAGCCTCTAGCACAAAGCCAAGGGCTTTGGCCCAAAAAGCTCTGCTCTGGGAAATCAATTTGCAACCTTGTAATTTATAACAGAGTTCTCTATAAAATATTCCAGCTTCATCTTAAGTGCCCAGAACACTACAAAACTGTGTTGAAATTTTCATTTAGACAAAGAGTTTGGCCCTTGGTAATGCTTTTTAACTGAATAAACTATACAATTATTTTCCCTTTAAAAAATCCTTTATTTACATTAGGTTTGTAAATTCTACCTAATCTAACAAACTGAGGCAGCAGTATCAAAGAAAAGGAAGTAACTCCTTCCTAAGTTCACAGAGGTTTGCAAAGTGCTCTCAAACAGTTCTATCATTGCTTAGTACTATTTCATTGGTTCATTGATTCACTGATCACCTATGAATGCCAGAAATATGCTGTCTTTTGGATACAGACACACACACATAACTACACAGCCACTACCTTCAAAGTCTCTAATCTATTGGATGAGTAAGATATTTTAACAACAACAATAAACTATATTATTATATCAATGAGATCTGAGCAACATATTGAGAAAGTCCAAATAGCTGAGTGACTTAAAGTATACCTTTCCTAGGACTGTCAGCACCTTTATGCCTATTTGTGAAATCACAGTACTAGGTATCTAGTCTTGCAGTGGAATAGCAAACACATTTCCCTTTCCTAAGGTTCAAATACAGCTCAACAGGAATTTCAATATTTTTCTTCTTAGGATGAATTCATTCCAATTTTGAAAGAAATAGAAAATGAAAATGAATTTTTACAAAAAGCATACAATGTAGGTAAAACAGTATCAGTAGGTCAAAGGAAGCAAAAATTGACTTCATCTATCTTGCTAGATTGCACGTCCTGTGTGACAGGAATTGTCTGCTTCATCATTGTCATCCCAGAGCCTGGAACAATGTCTTGTAAGTAAAGACTTAATCAACATTTATTATCAAATACTGGAACAAGAAACAGATCTTTGAGTTCTAACCTGTCCATCAATATCTATCTAAATATTTATGAATTCGTGACCAAACTTCCTGTCAGGCCTCAGCTCTCAACATAGAGAATTTTACCTCCTTTTAAAAATAATGTTTCCTTTCCTTTAACCACACAATATTTATTATGAAGTTAATAAGCCAGTATTAAATCAAAACTCTTCTAACAGAAGATTTAAATGATAATAAAGTATTACCATTTACAGTAAGGAGGATGTTGGCTTGCGGTTCTAGTTTTATTTGCTTCCTTATCATATGGAAAAAATGGTTCTCAATTATCTTGAGAATGGTTGAATGAATGAATTACTTCTAATTATACTGTGCTCTGTAATTTACTGAAATGTATGAGTCATTAAAAACATGCGAAAATTATGAGACCATTGATTTTTCTACTTTAGAAGGCACTCTAAAGCCAAGCAATAACTGTCAGATTAAACATGTCAGTCTCTTTGAATGGACTCGAGTTTTAAGTTGTGCCATTTGAAAAGAGGGATCTTAATCGAAACCACTAGGTGTAACTTGGGGGCTGTGCTGGTTTGCTTCTCTTCTAACAATGACAGGTTCCCCCTGGAAAGGCTGCTTTCCATTAATTTCTCATTTATTATCAAGATAAAGTTTGATACAAGGTTATAATATTAAACTATTAATTCAGACTCCATCTTCTGACTTTTCCTGGGTACTTCTCACAAAATCTCCCCAAATATGCATTCAAATTTGAATCTTAGAAATGTAAAGATCATGAAAGAATATAAATTCTGAGACTGAGTTTAAGTGATTGAATATGGCAACTAGGCTGAGAGACTAGAACTTGTCTCCTTACTGTTGATCTAGCATTTTGTTCATCATACCTCACCTATATTACCGCCAGTTTGTACCCAAGGTATGCAATCCTCTGATCTTCACATTGGGTTCTAAGGGTGGAACCTTTAACTCAGCATTAGAAGAGTTATGCCCAAGGTCTTGAATTCCTTCACACGAGCCTGCCATATTTCATCTGAGCAGCCAACCTGTATAAGTTTTCTGATGGCCTTTGCTGTATGTTTAACTCTGAGATTATAATAGTACAATTCCAGTAAAAAAACTAGTGGGATTTATTTTCAATGCTTAGGAAGATGATGATTAGGAATGGAAAAGAAACTTTATTTGAAAAAAAATAAACATGTAAAAAAACAGGAATAATTAAGGTGTGATAAGGAGATACTTGTCCACCAGATGATAATATGCAACAAGAATCATAGTAACTAATAAAGATCATTGTCTCTGTAATGCAGACCTGGTCCAAATCCAAGTTTTGTTGTGTGTGACCTAAGGCAATTCATGTAATCTCTTAGAGTGCAAATTCCATAATAATAAATTGGGGATAATTATAGTACTTATCTATATATACATAAAAGGCTAAAATACAAAGTGTCTCCTCAGGAGTTTGACCAGGAGACCAGGAGTTCCATCACTCACTATGGCATGGCAGCACGGAATGAAGGCAGGCCCCAGCCCACAACCAGCAGCCGGCAGCCGGGAAGGGAGGTCCCACTGGCAGCTGGAAGGCCCTGATCAGCCCTGATCACTGGCCAGGCCTAGGGATCCTACCCATTCACGAATTTCATACACCAGGCCTCTAGTGTATTGATAAGAGTGAAAGTTAAATATACTAAGACTATTGACCTATTAAATTCATAAAAATATGAATGCTTAATATTAGCAATGTTACTATGAGAAAGGACACATGTAAACTTATGTTTGTTAAAGCTCATTTGACCTTTTAAAAGAAGTAAACTTTTAAAATCATATAAGCTAAAAACAATATGCATGCCCTTGGACCTGGAAAATGCCATTCTCAATGTTTACCTTAATATAATCATTAGATATCTTAAATATCCAATAATAGGAGATTGATAAATATGGCATATCCTTTAAATGGAATATAAATATTAACATAGTATATATTTATAATAAAATACTAGGGGCCCGGTGCACGAAATTCGTGCACTGGATGTGGGGGGGGGGGGAGTGTCCCTCAGCCCAGCTTGCCCCCTCTCACATACTGGGAGCCCTTAGGCGTTGACCCCCATCACCCTCCAATCGCAGGATCGGCCCCTTGTCCAGGCCTGACGCCTCTGACAGAGGTGTCAGGCCTGGGCAGGGGACCCTCATTTCCCCCCATCACTGGTTCTTCCCCCAGCCTAGGCCTGATGCCTCTGGCCCAGGCATCAGGCCTGGGCAGAGGACCCCCAGACCCCTCCGATTGCTGGCTCTGCCCCTTGCCCAGGCCTGATGCCTCAGCCAGAGGCGTAGACCCCCATCACCCTCTGATCACCTGATCGGCCCCTTGCCCAGGCCTGACGCCTCTGCCAGAGGTGTCAGGCTTGGACAGGGGACCCCCATCTCCCCCCGATCACTGGCTCTGGCCCCCACCCAGGCCTGAGGCCTCTGGCCCAGGAATCATGCCTGGGCAGGGGACCCCCATCTCCCTCTGATCGCTTGCTCCACCCCCTGCCCAAGCCTGACGCCTCTGACCCAGGCTTCAGGCCTGGGCAAGGGGACCATCATATCCCCCCAATCCCCGGCTCCGCCCCCCACCCAGGCCTGATGCCTCGGCCAGAGGAGTTGACCCTCATCACCCTCCAATCACCAATCACCGGATCTGCCCCTTGACCAGGCCTGAGGCCTCCGGCAGAGGTGTCAGGCCTGGGCAGGGGACCCCCAGCTCCCCGTGGTTGCAGGCTCCGCCCCTGCCCAGGCCTAACGCCTCTGGCCTAGGCTTCTGGCTCGGGCAGCGGGGACCCGCAGCTGCAGCGGCCCCGCAATCGTGGGCTCCGCTTTAGGCCCAGGCAAGGGACCCCTAGCTCCCAGGACTGCCAGCTTTGACCGTGCCCAGCTCCCATCGCTGGCTCCACCCCTACTTCTTGCTATCACTGGCCAGGGCGGAAAAGGCACCTGATCTCCGATCATGGCTGGGGGGCAGGGCAAAGGCGGCCCCAGGGCCGCCTTTGCCCTGCCCCCCAGCTCTTAGCTCCCCCCTGGGTTTCCAATCACTGTCAGTGGCAGGGGACTTCTTCCTGCTTTCCCTTTCGCCTCCCTGCATTGTGCCTACATATGCAAATTAACCGCCATCTTGTTGGTAGTTAACCGCCATCTTGTTGGCAGTTAACTGCCAATCATAGTTGGCAGTTAATTTGCATATAGCCCTGATTAGCCAATGAAAAGGGTATCGTCGTACGCCAATTACCATTTTCCTCTTTTATTAGTGTAAATATGTTCACAAAATCAAACAAAATAAATGCGGCCAAGGCTTGGGGAGTTTCTGTTTCTAACAAGATTTTATGTCCCAATTCTATTGCTTTCTCTATTACTTTAACCTATATTCTTCCAACCTAAATTAGTTTCACTCCCTCTCCCCTTTTTTATAAATCTCACATGGTTCTCTGTACTGTATTTCAAGCATCCTCATAATTTGGAATTATTTCTGTTGCTAACTCTTTCCTTTCCCATTAGACTCTGAGCAATACAAGAGCAAGGGTTGTGTTTAATTTACCACTCCTTAGCAATTACTGTGATACCCTGCAAAACCATAGTTTCCTTTGATATGGATACAAATTTTTAATATTGGCTATTTTCCTATGATATTATAGCTCCTTCCCTTAATAGATGTTTCTATATCTCAGACATACCCCAGCAGAAATTAGGAAAGTGCAGATTTCCTCAAGAAAGTTCAAGACATAAAGCAATGAGAAAGAATGCAAATACAAGAGAAAAAGAGAATGTTTGAAGGTCTCAAGACTATGAAAAGTAAACTTGAGAGAAAGCCTCCAGATCATGCCACCATGTGTCCCTCTCCTTGACTCAAGGACTAGGCCAGGAGCAAGGCATGAACTGCCATCTGAGGCAATGGGCAATGAACAAACACAGGGATCTTTTTCTAACATAACTATATTTATACTAGAAGCCCGGTGCACAAAAATTTGTGCACTGGTGTGGGGGGGGTCCCTCAGCCCCACTTGTGTCTAGGACCCCTCGGGAGATAACGATCTGCTGGCTTAGGCCTGCTCCCGGGTGGCAGAGGGCAGGACCAATCCCTAGGTGCCTGCTCTGCAGCCTCTGGTCGGGCTCAGAGCAGGGATGATTGGGAAGTTGGGGCGCCGCCCACTGTCATGCACAGAGCAGGGCGGATCAGAAGGTTGTGGCGCCACCCCCTGTCACACACAGAGCAGGGTGATCAGGTGGTTTGGGCACTGCCCCCTGTCATGCTGCTCCAGGGGCCAGGAGGCCTCGTGGCTCCGCTGATCCCAGTGCTGGGAGGCATATTACCCTTTTCCTATATAGGATAGAGGCCTGTTGCATGAGTGGGGCTGGCTGGTTTGCCCTGAAGGGTGTCCTGGATCAGGGTGGGGGTCCCAGCCTGGATGAGGCGATGATGGCTGTTTGCATCTGGTCACACCCCCTTCAGGGTGGGAGTCCCCACTGGGGTGCCTGGCCAGTCTGGGTGAGGGGCTGAGGGCTGTTTTCAGGCTGGCGGGTGACTGAAGCTCCCAACCACTCCTTTTTTCCTTTTATTCTTGGATTTATGGCTGTAACTGGAGCTGAGAGCCGGCTTTAGCTGTGAGACCTCGCTGCTGAAAGCAGGTTTCTAGCTTTGTTTACTTTCTGTATTTGAAACTTTGTTGCGACTCCAGCTCTGAGATCCCGGCTGACTGAAAACAGGTTTCTGGGGTTTTGTTTAGCTTCTATATTTGTAACAATGTTTCTTAGCAGCTCAGAGCCTAGCAGCGGCAGGTGGGGAACATTGGAGTCCTCTGTCACTGAAGCAAGCAAGCCTCCTGTTCGTGTCAGTAGCCTGGCTGCCAGCTGCCATTTTGGCTGGCAGTTAATTTGCATATTGCCCTGATTAGCCAATGGGAAGGGTAGCGGACGTATGGCTAATTACCATGTTTCTCTTTTATTAGATAGGACTTATCTATTTTGCTCTCTTTTCTCCACCCTCTTGCTGCCTTCTGCTCTGTCAGACAGGAATGCCTATGGCTATTTGGCACTACTAGTAAAGGAGCTAAAAGAGACTTTTCAGTACTTCATAGACTATAAATGAATCCCAAATCAAAAGCAATATTCCCAAGCCAATGGATAGGCACCTCTTAGGCTTTATCATAAAAAATCATAAAATAGATGGGAAACTGGGTGGGGAGTAGAAAACCACAAAGCCCTGGAAGAAACATAAAATATAACAAACAGTCAGATAATAACAACAGAAATTACACAAATAAAAATATCATTTTTAAAAAGTTCAGTTTGTAAAATCCAACCATCTTCATAATCCTACCTTTTTCTAGTAAACTGTAAAAACTGTGTGGGAAGCACTAGAATTTCATTCAAAAGTAGGTGTTTCAATAACCATTTCTGTAGATTTATTCTAGTGAGAGTTTGAAAATGGATCAATCAAGGCATCTCAGAACAAAACAGCAGGTTAGATACAAACACCTCCTCATGCTATGACGTAGTCTGCAGCATGTGGATTCATTCATGGCTTACATTTTCCCCAAAGTCCACATTACATTTTTGTCTTTGCCTTCAGTGTGTATATATGTAGAAATATTTTATTCAGCCAAATTACTCTCCAACCGTGGTTCCATTTTCATCTATATTTAAAGACAACAGTACGTACCGAATGGTAAGCAAACACTAAGATTAGAAATGGTGCCTGGCATGACCTACTTCTTGCAGTTTCTAACAGGTAAAGAAAGAAATCGATTATAACCACTATTGTCTACATTATTTGCTAACACTTATTATTGCTTATCTTATGCAGGTGCTATGTGGGCACTTTTCATCCCCCAGCTAAGTAAGTGAGGTGGGTGGTGGTAACTCCATTATAGCTGTGCACACAGAACCATGGAACGCACTCCTCATGGTAAAGCCAGGCTACAGAACAAGTCATCCATGGCCCCATATGGACAACTCCTACTTCTTACTCCTGGACTATAACAATTAAATGATTCATTTGTCCCTTCCTCAGAGGCTAGTGGCAAAGACATGTTATATAACAACTGCACTAAAATAATTTCAACACGGTACATAAAAAGAATGCACTTAATATAATTCCTAGAGAGAGGTTTGAGTCATTCGGTATTTAACTTAGTTGTATAACATCTCCCTACCCTTACTGGAGAAAACTAATGCTGTCTATTACCTGACACACAAAATGGTGACTAATAATTATATTAGCTAACAATAATGTAAAGCTAGAACTGCAACACTCGTAAACTATGCCAAAAGTCATAACAAACTATATCTATAATAATACAAGCCTAATATGCTAATTGACTGGACATCTAATGACCTTCCAGACATCCTTCCAGATGACCTTCAGATGACGTTGGGGCTGCGAGGGCCGAGGCAAGCTGCCACGGCTACAAGGGCAAAGCCCTTGCATGAATTTCATTCATCAGGCCTCTAGTATATTATATAGTAGTAATTTATAATATATATATATACACACACACACACACACACACACACACACATTTGCATGTTCCAAATGCCTATCACAGCAAATATTAAAGTTCTCATTTACTTGTAATGTTTCTAATAAACACTGAGTCTTAGTTTATTCAATGCCTGATACATAAAAGGAAAAATAAAATTGAGGTTTCAGATAATGTCTATCTTTTTAGATAAGGCCTGAAGGTCAGCTAGAAAAGAGAAATGTCAAAAGTAACTCTGAACACTTACTCTGTAATATTTCAGTAGGTAACAACTGAAAAGCATGTGTGGACATGACGATAGCTAAGTTCCCTTGATATGTTTAGGTAGAGAGAGAAATGTCACGGCTTTCAGATACTTGGGGCATGATGCTTTCATACTACAGACTGAGGAATATAGTTCTTTGTAATGACAGACTAGGCGTAGTCTCTCAGGATTACTATATGTCTATTTAAAGACTATAGGAAAAACATGCCAGTTGTCCCATGGGCCTGGCCTGGCTTAGCCCTATCAGGGATTCTGGGTCCTCATAATTTTTTTTTAAGATGGTCTTTATTCTATCACCTAGGAAAAAACAGTTAGTTTCATTTGCAAAACTATTGTATTTAGATGTACTAATTTTAAAAACCAGGGAAAATAATTATTGAATTATTACAGAATTGTGGCCTATATTTTTAAATTTTTATTGAATTTATTGTGGTAATAAAATTATATAGGTTTCAGGTGTAAAATTCTATAACACATTATCTGTATATTGTATTGTGTGTTCACCATCCAAAGTCAAGTCTCCTTCCTATATTTTCTTATACTGGACCCTGTGAATATATGTGTTTGTATTACAAACAACATCTGATATGTAATAGTACTCAAAAGCACTCAGACACTATTACCATGCAATTTGTGTGGGGATCTGTACTACATTCTGCCTGCATCCTTACTGGCAGGTAGTTCATTTTCTCCTGAAGGAGACAGATCATTGCATTTTTAAATACTTCGAATATTGTTTAAATTTTAATTTTTTAAATTAACTAAATGTATTGGGTCACATTGGTTAATAAGATTATATAGATTTCAAGTGTACAAGTCTATGATATGTCTCCTGTATACTGCATTGTGTGGCCACCACCAAAGTCTAATCATCTTCCATCACCATCTATTTGCCTCCCTGCTCTTTCCCTCTAGTAACCACCATACTGTTGTCTGTGTCTATGAATTTCAGTTTTATATTCCACATATGAGTGAAATCATATGGTTCTGAGCTTTTTCTGACTTACTTCCTTTAGCATAATATTCTGAAGGCCCATCCATGTTGTTGCAAATATTTTAAGTAATATGTCATAACTCTCCCCATCTTCAATTAGCCAAACTAAATATTCATATTTCCTTTAACTATTTGACTTATAAAAAGATTCCCAGAACTTTATATCTTACGTTCTGGTAAGTGTGTGGCCACTTGATAGTATTTCTTTTAAAATATCCAGCTGGAAGCTGAACACAATATTTTACCTATAATCTGATTAACATTGACTGTATTGGGATGATTATTGCCACTCTTGATCTGAAGATAAAAGTGCTTTAATGCATCTTAAGACCATTTCAGCTTCCTTTCACTATATTCACATGTAAATATATATTCACTATATATTTACATAGTACACTGAACCCAGCACATTTGTCTGTGGTGTCTTCTGGGAAGGTGCTGCCTTCACTTTTGAGTTCAGCTGTGCATTGTTATAGGAACCTCTTGAGTATTTAAATATTGAATCAAGAAAATGATGCCAGTCCGGCCAGTGTGGCTCAGTGGTTGAGCATCAACCCATGAACCATGAGGTCATGGTTTGATTCTGGTCAGGGCACATGCCCAGGTTGTGGGCTCAATCTCTAGTAGGGGGCGTGCAGGAGGCAGCTGATCAATGATTTACTCTCATCATTGATGTTTCTATCTCCCTCTCCCTCTTCCCTTCCTCTCTGAAATCAATAAAAATATATTCTTTAAAAAGAAAAAGATGCCATGTATGTATAAGAATGCCATCCCTGTTTTTCACATTTAATAATAGGAAGAAATATTTAGGCATGCTTTTCTAAATTAATATATACACATATATATATTAAAATAAACTGATTAAAAGGAAGTTACTTCTACTTATAGAAATAATATATTGCCTACTGTTTTTGGAAGAAGTAGAGTGCTTCTGTGATAGATTAGATTTAAAAATAACCCAAGAATTTTAAGTATTCAAAATATAAATTTCTTTAATAGTACAGGCATAATGTTGCCTGAATATTTTGCATAATTCTGATAGAACTTTTCATATAATGGGATCTTCCAACTGATATTTTATGCTTATTACAAAACACATGAAACAAGAAATGAAGACCGAAGAGCTTTTTCTACTGATTTTTCCAAACTACATACAATATTAGAAAAAAAAAAAAGTAAGACAATGGAAAATTAGAAAATGATGATACAGTTAATTTTAAGCTTCATTCCACAAAGCAAACTGAAAAAAATCCAGCATGATGAGAAATATGTGGTCTATACATTATACAAAGTCATACATTTTTTCATACAATCCCCAAACCTAACAATGAAGTCCCTAGCCATCTACTTTAGTTGAATTATTTCCCAGTAAAATAATTTCAAACTGTAGGATACATTTTTTGAGCTTTATCCATCATCCTTTTTATTTTTTCCTATGATCCCCTCTTCCCTTTTAAATTCTCATTCACTGCACCCATTTCTTTTGTCTTCTAGGTGCACAGAATGTCAGCAAGTAGCAAAGCCCAAGGGATGGATTTGAACATTAAATTTTAAAATGATCTAGAGCAACTATTGTAATTAGTAGTCAATAAAATACTTTCAACCAAATATAATTAATCTAGGTACTATTCTATATGTAAAAATAAAAAAACATTGCCTAAGGCAACCTTTCATGATAAAAATGCTACAATCCCCACATCAGTACTGACTTTAATGCCACAATTTGAATTAGAGAAAACATTATTCACATAAGGCAAGTTAAGACTGAATTAAATCACAGTGATTAATTTGATTGTGGGTTAAAGCTGAATTTTTTTTAAACCTATAAAACTATGTAGAAATGATAGAAGGAAATCTCAGTAATCAGAGTGAAGGTTTTTCTGTAATTAGCTGCAATGCATCATTAAATTCTATTGTACTAGCAACTAAAAAAGATAGCTCTTTTGAACTAACAAGAGAGGCATCAGAACAAAGATATTTAGCTTCGATACATTATATTCCAATCTTTTTAATTATGTACTCATAGTTAAATATGGTAACATCATTAATAAAATATTTGAAAGAAGTAATCAACAAAATGTGAGATAAGAAATATAGTAAGACAAGTATTTGACCATTGAGGAATAGGAAATATAACAGAGATCTCTAACATCAAATAGGGGATATTTGTTAAAATTGAGAAGCTATTTACTAAAGTTACATCATCTAGTATATTCATATTTCTAATATTTTATTTCTACAATTACAGAATTTATGTCATTACTGTCATCAGCCATTCATTTTCTTTATTCCACCCTTATATTTTTAATAAGCTCAATCTATTTCATTCTTATTACCAAAATATCCTAGAGTGAAGATATGTATATAATATATATGTATGGATAAATAGGTAGATAGAAAGTTTTATTATGAAAGCCATAGAAGCTCACTGGCTGCTGTGCTAAAATACACCATAAAGAAACAAAGGTAAAAGCACAGTTATTTGGCTACACAATAACCCAGATAGAACATGATAGTAACTTGGACAAGGTAATAGTAATAAAGGTGGTAAGAAATGAAGGTGGAGCCAACAAAACTTGATGGAGATTTTATTGTGGGGGAAGCGGAATTTCATTCTAAGAACCTGAGGGGTGGAGTTGCCATTAACTGCGTTGGGGAAGAATATCAGTGGAGCATATTTATGGGAGATGTTTAGTTCACTTCTGGATAATTTCACTGAACATGAATGGGCAATTGGACAGGAAAGTCTATAGTGCAGGGAATAGGTCCAAGGTGAGTATGTATATTTTGGTGGTGTTTGCATAAATTTTTAAAATAATTGGATTGAATATCATTGAAGAAAAGAATATAGTCAAAAGAGGAAGAGGCACAGGACTGAGCTCTAGAATATCCCAAATTTAGGGAATTATCTTGGTCAAACTTCTTTCAAGCAATGCCATACTAAATTATACACAGACCAAAACTATATGACAGTGTCAGGCACTACAGCCTTTGCTAAAATTGGGCATTAACTTTGTCCCTTTGACATATTAAAATTGGTCTCTTGCTGTTTCAATATTAATTCATTACAAGTGAAAAAAAGATGTTCCTATATGCTTACTAGAGGCCTGGTGCACAGATTCATGCACCAGTAGGGTCCCTTGGCCTGAACTTTGGGGATCGGGCCGATATTGGCTCTCTGACATCCCCTGAGGGGTCCCGGATTGTGAGAAGGCGGTTCTCAGGTGATGCACCCTGGAATCGGGCTCCCTCCTGTCTGGATTGGGCCTGTAGGGATCAGGTCCCCTCCTGTCTGGATCAGGTCTGTGGGGATCGGGCTGAAACGGGCTCTCCAATATCCCCTGAGGGGTCCCAGATTGCAAGAGGGTGCAGGGCATCATAGTTACCAGTTGAACAGTTGAACGGTCGAATGGTCACTTAGGCTTTTATATATATAGATTAGTAATTTGTATTTTTATCTTCTATGTGTTCAGCTCATTTTTGTTCTTGATTATTATTGATTTATAAAATCACCCTTACATATTAAGTAACCTTTCACTTATGGTATTTATTGCAAATACTCTCATTTTCATCTTCATAGTTTTTGGTATGAGAAGTTTTACATTTTCTAGCCAAATCTATTTACTAATTACTTTCTTATGTATTACATCACTTTAATACATACAAAAATAAGTTATTTACATATTTTCTTCTAATTGTTTATGGTTTCTTATTTTATACATTTAACTCTGAGTCTTTCTGATATTTATGTTAGGTCATGTGGAAAGACTCTCATTAAATATTTTATTAGATTTTTAGTTCATTTTATAATTATATTAAATAATATGTCAATTCCATCTTTGCTTTGGCTACTAATTGTTGGGTCTATAATTCAATACTTTATTATAGTATTTTAAAGTTATGTGTTAGGTTATTTATTTGTCAAATAACTAAATGCCCAACAGGCATATGGGTCTTCCCCTTGGTGTTTAGGTTCACTACTAACCCAGACATCTGGATGCCAATTTTATTTTTTCTTGTTTGGTATAGCATATGGTGGGTAGCCTAAGAATACACTTTTAAAATTCACCCTCATTGCCTATGAAATTAGTGGAAATCTCTGAAGCCAAGACTTTGGCATATGTCTCCTTACTTACAGTGCTGTTACAGTTAGTTCTTATGCATCTGGGTGGGAATTTTCTTAATAGGCTAGGAGAAATTAATAAAGGCCTGGAGAGTTTGCTGCTACATTAAAATAAATTTAGATATGTTTTTTTTAAATGCACAGCAAAACTTACATATTTACCAGTCATTTAAATCTGCTTTTTCTATTAGACATAATCTATCCAAAGATTCCCCATTCAGTTAGGAGGCACAACCATGATTTTTTTCCTTACCCAAAAGCTAATTCATTTTAATATGTATACTTATTTCTTTAAAAATACTTTCATTTGAATTAAAATTTTATTTCACTTTTAATATTAGCCTCTCCATCTATTTTTAATTATTATTCCAGTGGATACTCCAGTGGATAATCAGAAGCACATTTCCATGACCACAACTTATGAACCAAAAAATATGATAAATAATAGGAACCCAGAAATCACCTTCTGCTACATGGCAGTGCCATGCCAACACCCCATGCCAGTGTGTTAGACCCTACCAATGGCATAAAGCAGGCAGTTGAACAGGTCCTCTAAGAGAAGCACAGTCTATGGGTCGTGCTCTTTTCTAATGTAAAAGGCCATTATTCTATCATTTCACTGGTGTTTCTGTCGTCTACCATATGACATCACTGAACTTTCTAGAAGAAAAGCTTCTACCTGAGATGGTGATGGACAAAGTAGATAGCTCCCTCGTGACCTCAGTTTCACTAAAGGTGGACCTCAAAGGACCTCCTGCATTTGACGTCTTAAACACCGACTCACACCTGCACCCCTGAGGAGGATTCTGTTCCTTCTTTGGATACCCTCCCAAGTAACCACATAGTGAATCATTTATACATTAATCAAATTCCATGGAAATGGAATCTGTCCTTTTCTCCTCTGTGGTCACATTTTCCTCTTTAAGTGGCCATTTAAATAGCAAATTTATCTTGTAAAATGTTTAAGACGAGCACATGTCATCCTCTTTCAAGATTCTTTCATATAATTACCCTTGAGTATATCAGCAGGCTTCTCTCCCTCAATTTTCACATTCCATGTTCATTCCGTACACATCCGCTCAACCATCTGCTCCTAACAATGCCTGCTCTGGCTTAAAAAACTAACTGCTTGTTGTTTCATGACATTCCCCCTAACTAAACATCTACTTTGCCCGTTTGTTCTTTCCCTTTTACTTTGAAAGGTACTTGTTGAGCAGGTCTTATAGAAGAACTACAACTCGACCTCATATAATTAAGAGAACAAATCAAATTTGTGGGAAATGGCAAGGAAGGTAATGTGCTGTTCCATTATCATTTGTCAAAAATCAGTACCTAAAAATAAAAGTCTCCACTGATGCTTATAAAGTAAAATAGATCACGACCAGTTTTCTCTAAAACTCCTGTGTGCAAGCCCTATTTGTCATCCTCTATATTTGACCTGAGTCAGCTGGGTGTATAAAGTGAGAAGTTTTTAAAATTTGGTTTTGTTTATTGTGAAGAGGCCTTCGGTCCTTTCTTTGCCCCTAATATGAGATGGATGGGAAACATTTAAAAAGGTTTCATGAAAATACAAGCAAGAAATTAGAGATATCAAATAAATGGGGAGGATAGTGTCCATCTTATAGATTTGTGTGGGGTAAACAAAGAATTGTAAGTTGCTTTAGAAACATGTGAAAGGGGAGAGAATTTAGGGGAGGATAGCAAACATAATTCTTTTTAGTTTATAAGCAAGGAAGTTGTTTTCTAAATTTTAAATGGGCAAAAAGGTCAAAGAAAAAAATCAAGAATAAAATCTACCAGGGGAAATGGCAGCCCTGTTAGAGTTTTAGAGGAATGTAGCAAATTACTCTGAGTGGCAATGAGAGTGTTTTATGGAAATGCAGTAATTAGCTGTTTTCAGAACCCACAATTTCTAAATTGAGTGTGATGACTAGTACTAATTGATGATTAATGGTTGAGTGCTTTGCACCTTCTAAGCATTCAATAATGTGATTGATTGATATGTTACTTATGAAATAGAGTAACATTTATGAAGCAATTATACAAGCAATATGTGAGTGGGAAAACTACAGGCATCTGAGGATCCTATTGAAATAGAAAATAAATAACAACAATAATGATAACCCCTACCTTCTCTGTGTCGATGCCTTTTGACATGGACCAGGTTGAGACAATATAATCCATGACTCGTTCACTAAGGCCTTTGGGGACCTGATAAAGTTTCAGAAAGTCCCGTACATTATTCAGCATCTCATGGTATCGGTTGGTGTTGGCATACATTTGCTGGAAAATTGTGGTAACATTTCCAAAAATAGTTGCATAAAGAAGAGCTGAAAGAGAAGAAATGATGAAAATGAAACAAATATCCCAAGTGGGAAAAAAAATGTGAATATTGACCCAATCAATGAATAGTGTGACAGAGATGTCTTTATAAACTTTAGGAGCTAATACATGTTAACCCCTGAGAAAAGTGCCTGGTTTTTGGTATTAATTCAGTAAGTGTTACCTACAGTAGGACAAACATGCGTATGTAATACTCTGGTCAATGTGGCAAAACATGAGAGTGGCTAACAGATTTCGTGAAGAATTAAATGCTCCAAAATTATAATTTTCCTAGGAAATTCTAGCCTCGCATCTAAAGTCATCCTCCAGCCTTGTGCTCATGAATGACCAATTTGAATTTTCTAGGGATTGATGATCCAGTTTAGAAATGTATGTTCTTTCTCATTGCTTGCTCCTTCCAGCTTTTGGAACACTTCCCTACTTATAAATATTGTTGACATAACATAAGAAATATAGGGACTGAAGACAAATTAAAGTGTTCCGTTTTTAGAAGGTTCTGAAGAGAAACATGGTTGGAATTAACAGCTAAAAGGAAACTTTGGAGTGCCTGAAAATTCAGGTTATTAAATTCATGTCAGTATACCAGTATTGTAAATTGTTTTATTTCATCATTTTAATTAAAAGTAAAGCCAGCTTGCAGACCAGTGCTATTTATCTACAGGAGCCTAAGATGGGAGAGGGTTTTGTAATCCCCCTGACTATGATCCCCTTCCTCAACCCATAATTTACCAACCCTTCTCTCTCCACATCTGGTCAGGCTACTAATGTTTACCTGATCTTGTAAAAGCTCTGAAAAGCCGCTGAGTTCAGCCCAAACTGACCATGCCCCCAAGTGCACACAACCCCCACTCTATCCCTTCCCTTGGTTAACACTAAGCTCTTTTGAAAGCAAGCAATACTTTATTCACCTTAGTATTCAGTGAACACAATGTTTAGTAACCACATACATTCCATAAGCATTTGACAAATAAGTGGACTATCAGACAATGATCACTTCCATTCTACATCCTCCAAGCATTTAAAAAAAATGATTCCTCTAAACAAAGTATGAGCTATTTCATTTTGCCATTTCGTCAACCAAAATTCCTTTTGAAGGAGGTGATATAAAATCAAGCTAGTAGTGCAAATTAACATCCTTAACATATTTTCAGAAAATCATGTGGGGTTTTTTTAAGAACAATTGTTCTCTGAATACAACAAATTACAATTGCACATCAGGAAGCTGTAATTTTATCAGTATTTAGGCTGGTGTTGCTGCTGTTACTTAGGAATTTTGATGACAGTGCAGGTAATTTTCAAGATAGATGATGTTTTGTTAAAACTGAGCAAGAATAATATGGTGCTGACATTTCTCAACTGGGTCTTTCAACCTTTGGAATATTTATATTTAAAAATAGAGGTAATCACAGACTTAACATCTCTATTCCACCATTGTGTTATTAAGAAAGTCAAACACAGAAATAATATGTAAAATAATGATAGAAAAATACATGTAAAATATGGAATTTCACATTTTCAGAAAGGAGAAGGAGAATTTATGTTTTTCAAATAATGAGTATTATTTTACATTTTCAGAAAAGAGAAGCAAGGAGAATTTATGTTTTTAAAATAATGAGCATTTGCCCTGCTGGCGTGGCTCAGTGATTGAGCATCGACCTATGAACTGGTTCGATTCCTGGTCAGGACACATGCCCGGGTTGTGGGCTCCATCCCCAGTGTGGGGCATGCAGGAGGCAGCTGATCAATGATTCTCTCTCATCATTGATGTTTCTAGCTCTCTCTCCCTCTCCCTTCCTCTCTGAAATCAATAAAAATATAAAATAAAAAGCATTTTAGGGATTAATGAAATAATGCTGCAATCATGTGTTGTAATAGTGCCCAGCTATTTTAAGTTGTCAATAAATATCACAGAACTACCTATTATTTGACATATTTAACTTGTTTGGCTCCCCAAGATGTTTGCAATATGTTCTTTTTGCCAAAGTGTCTTACTACTGCTTTTATGTGTAACAAATTACCACACATTTTATCTTTGTGGGTACATTAAATATGCATACATTCTGCTCAAATGAAAAGTTTAAGTACTAAAATATAAAGAAAACTGCCAATGTATTAAAAGTTTGCAGCATTAATAAATGAAGAATGTAATCAACATCTCAATAAGTTTGGCATATTTACAAAGCTATCCACTTCTGACTCTCATTTTCATGTGAGTATGGTGTCTATACTGGAGAGGACTAAACAAGGTCATAATTTAAGGTAAGAGATTCAAGTATATGTGTATATATACTTAAAAAATATTTTTACTTATAATAAGTTGCAAAAAGAGCACAGAAAATTTGCATGTATCCAACATGCAGCTTCTCTCAATGATAATTTACCTCTGCCCTGAATTATAGACACACACACATCTTCTTTGATGCCTGATAGATATCCAAGGTAACTCATACAAAACAAGTTAAAAAAGAAAGTATAATAGTAAGTATTTATGAATTGTTATGTATCATCATCATCATCATCATCATAGAAACAGTTTCCAAATAATATTTCATGCAGCAGAAAGGAATATATATATATAATCACACATAGACTTAATTTCAACCTAGTCCAAGATAATCAGAGCACTGCCTCCCTTGCTAATCATAATTTCTGCCAGTCATCTCACTCCCTTTGCCCCAGTCATGCTAGCCTTCTTGGTGCTACTCAAACATTCTGAACACATTAACTCTTCAGAGTACCTTCACTAGCTGTTCTCTCTGCTAAAACACCCTTTGTGAGACCTTTACCTGGTCTATATCCTCTCCTCATTCAGGTCTCTGCTCAAAAACCAACTCAGCACAGAACCCTTTCCAGACCTCCTTGTCTAAACATCCTCTTCCTCCAGTATCACACTCCATCCCCTTACTATGCCTATGTTCTTAATTCTATTTATCACTACTTTAATTTACACCACATTTTAATTTAGTGTCTGTTTATTATCTACCTTCTCCATTAGAAACGCAAATTCCTTGAGCGCAAGAACAGCCCTTGCCCTTTTTGCTAACTGCTGTATTTCCAGAACACATACCAGTTCCTGAAACATAGCAGGTATTAAATTTTTTTTCCAGTAAATTCATACACCAAAAACCTAGAAAATAGTTTTTAGACACATTCTATTTTCAAGTCACAATCTCTGGTGATACAAAAACATAGGAGAAATATACATTATTAATGCAGATAGGAGAATAAAATATTTAGAAGCAAAGATGATACATGTCCTGATTATATGAAGATAATAAATAAATTGGGAAGACCTATTGTCATTCATCAAATATAAATGCTCATGCTTGGCCTGGCCAGTTTTGTAGAGTCCTGGTATATAATTTTACCCTTTGAAACGGATGCTATATAGTCAATTCATATACTCTAATAATGATAATTAGCCTAATTTGTTAAAATTTGATAAGGCTCTTGTTATATGCTATCCTGCAACCTTTTAGGCTTAAGGAAACTTAAAACAGGCTAATTTTACAAGTTTAACATATTTAGAGTCTCAGTAATTCTGGAATACACAACAATAAATGACTTAAATATATACAAGACTATATATTTTTTATTCACCACAACGGGATTATTTAGAAGATAATTTTGACAGAATAAAAATGGCTGCAAGTTTTCTGATACCTTTTCCATTGAGAAGCAGGATGTATGTCCCTTGCCCTTGAATCTAAGTGTACTCTATGACTGTTTTAACAATAGAATATAGTAATATGATCATATGCCAATATCTAGGCCCATGCTTAAAGAACCTAGAATCTTGCCCAGCAGGTGTGGTTCAGTGGTTGAGTGTCGACCTATGAACCAGGAGGTCACAGTTTGCTATCCAGTCAGGGCACATGCCCAGATTGCGGGCTCAACTCCCCAGTGTGGGGTGTGCAGAATGCAGCCAATCAATGATTCTCTCTCGTCATTGATGTTTCTAGCTCTCTCTCTCCCTCTCCCTTCCTCTCCGAAATCAATAAAAATATATTGCTTTTAAAAAAGAAACTAGAATCTCGCAATTCTTCACTGTTAGAACACCTGCTCTTGGAGTTTGGTTCTGATGTTGTGAGGAAACCCAAGCCTTCTTCTAGAGAGGTCCACCTGGAGAGGAATCAGGGCCCCTGGTCAATAGCCTTGGCTGAGCTTCCAGCTAAGCACTGGCCTTAAACTGAGTGATTTAAAATATTGATATGAGAAGACACTAAAGTAACACTGAGGCTACATAGGTGGTTCAACCATCACTTCTTTTTCTACTTATATTCATATTTAATAATATAGGTAAGCTCTGAAGGAAAATGTTCCATGAACTTATGATTGCATGTGCAGAAAGTAGTTTGACAACATCGGCTTAGCAGCCAGGTAAGCCCAGCTTGCTGAGCCGATTGAGAAGTGGATTTTTCAGACTCATTCAAACCGACCCAGCTGACACCACATGGCCTTGCACAAATTGCAGATTCATGGGTAAAACAAATAGCTGTTCTTGTTTCAAGCCACTGAGTTTGATTAGTTATGCAACCATAATAATAAACCCTAATAAAGACAGATTTGTTCTTAACCTGGTAGGAAGCCTGGGAGAGGAGGATAGTGAGCTTCTTATCATGCACATCAGAGCCCAATAGTACCTTTTTTAAAAATATATATTGATTTTTTTACAGAGAGAATGGGAGAGGGATAGAGAGTTAGAAACATCGATGAGAGAGAAACGTCGATCAGCTGCCTCCTGCACACCCCCCACTGGGAATGTGCCTGCAACCAAGGTACATGACCTTGACCAGAATCAAACCTGGGACCCTTTAGTCCACAGGCCTATGCTCTATCCACTGAGCCAAACCGGTTAGGGCACCAATAGTACCTTTTGAAAAGTGCTTTCTAAAATGTTAATATACTTTATCTTTTAAACTAACAACTGCCTGTTATTTTTATAATATAAGCAATTAAAGTCATGAATTAATGTTTAATGCTCTCAAAGGGATGCATAGGTAGAAAGATTGAATGATGCAATAACACAAATCATAGATTTCATTATTCATTCAAGCATTTTTGCATTCAGTAGATATTTGTTGAATAATAAATACTATGATACTAGTATGCCAGCCACCAGTGATACAATGATAAAAAAGACAGACATATCCCTGCTCTCTAGTAGTATCCACTAGTTCCTACAGAAAACTTTTATTAGTCTTTAATTCTTCCAAATGACAATCTTTGAAGAAAGGCTAATAATCTTTTCCTTTTCATAGTTTACAAAAATCCACAAATAAACTTATAATCACTCCAAGTATATAAACTATAGTTTATTTCTCACGGTTAAACAATTTGCAGAGTCAACAAAAAATCTATGTTCAGCTAATTAATTATAACAGCCTCCACTCCCATGATTGCACATGCTAACAGACAAGATGTTGATACGCAGGTCTCTGAACAAAGGATGTTCTCCAGTCACTTCATTTTGTTTGCTCCAGAGGTCAAGTTGCATCCATTCATTGCCTTATTAATAATTTGTATTTTTAGACTTTTCATGATGACATCTGACATTTACTTTTCCTAATTATCTTTCTTTTCTAAACCTTGGCAAGTAATCATTGGCCCTAGACTGAGCAATTTCAAATATTAATATGAGAATGCATTTCTGGTAACCTTTAAAGCCACATAGGTCATCATTGCCCTTTTTATTTATATTCATTAAAGTCCACATTTAATATATTTTATTTTACACAGAGGAAGGGAGAAGGATAGAGAGTTAGAAACATCGATGAGAGAGAAACATTGATCTGCTGCCTCCTGCACACCCCCTACTGAGGATGTGCCCGCAACCAAGGTACATGCCCTTGACCAAAATCGAACCTGGGACCCTTCAGTCTGCAGGCCGAGGCTCTATCCACTGAGCCAAACCAGGTAGGGCATAAAGTCCACATTTAATAATGATATTTAAGGTGTGAAAGGAACATGTTCTGCTCATCTGTGATTGTGTAGCACACAGTGTCTTAAAACATTTGAAATAACTCTAGTTGGCTTTAGAACAAAGTAAAGAAGCTGATCTTCAAAACTTCCCATTACAGAGTCTTGCTTTCCTTCCTGCTCTTTTATAACATCTCCTGATCTCCTTGGATGCTTTTCTGTAATGATCCATATATGTAGGCTCCCTCTGGGCATCCACTATTGAGCCAGACATGTCTTCTTTCCAAGTCTTCACTTAACCTATGCCCCATTAGTACCTGAAGTAGGTCAATTATCCTGTTAGAACTAATCTCATTAATTTATTTATGTTGTATTAATTATCAGAAACAAATACAGTACATTATCCCTATCAGGGATGCTGGAAGTTTGAATGGGGAATTCCAGGTAATGCAAGTTGATTGAATCATTTTTACTAATAACTGTCAGCTATTAGATAAGTTGGGGCACAAAAGGGGCACATTCTAGAACTTAACGAATTATTGCATACATTGGACAGATTGCACCAGTTTATGGCTGACCCCATGATTACCATACAACTGGCTCCATTAAAATAGCCTCATTTTAGTGGCAATCCTTATTGATATTTCCTATATACCCTAAAGAGTCAATTTAGAAAATTAATCATGAATTTATATTAATCAATTACTAATATAAGATCAAAGATATTAGAAAGGGAAAGGGGAGGATAAGTGGAAAGATGTTAGAAGGTTGTTTTTTCAAAAGAACTATGAGAAATTAATGATTAGTAAAAACAGAGAATTAAAGGATCAATATAGCTTTATCTCCACTTTATCCTTCCATGATAGTTACTCTATCTTTATGTAAGTAAATCAATTTTCTTTATTCTCTATAATCTAGCACAATTCTTTTGATTCTAATAAAACTAGTACACTCACATTGCTTAAATAGCTATAGAAGTTTTTGTAACACTGATAAAGATGAACTGGGCAAGATAGAACAAAGCCTCATAAATAGGAGGAACAATAATAATAGATGTCAATGAATACTGATCTCATCATTTCAGAATCATTTATTATGAGTCAAACAAGAAGTCCCAAAATATATCAACTGTCAGTCAACCAGAGGCAAGCAAAGATTAAAATTGTATGTTATCTTTAGATGAACCCAGCAGCTGGTACAGACTACCTCAGTCAGTCTCTCTCTCTCTCTCTCTCTCTCTCTCTCTCTCTCTCTCTCTCTCTCTCTCTCCCCTTCTCACACACACACACATCTTTGGAGGGCTGTCTTAGGTACTGAACACAATTTTAAATGAGGGTACTCTTATATATGTCAACCTTAGGACACTGGTCAGTCTTCCATGTTTCTCAGGAATTCTAAAACCAAGTTAGAAAGAAGCAGAGGAAGAATCAACATGAGGGTGTTTGGGAAATAAACAGGCACATAGACAGAGACTGCTGATAGAGTCACTTAGACATGCCAGAAGGAAAAGGAAATGCTTTCATTTTGACATTATTTTTTAAATCATAGTTACAAAAAAGACTAAAACTTTAGCTTAATATAAATGACACAAAGAAGATATCTTTGTGTCAGATGACATCAAGATGGGCAAGGGTCAGCACAAACACAAGGAACAGTACTCCAAATTGGAAAAGATAGCATAATGGATCCTTTTTTTCCAATTAAGATTTTGTTTGTTTTAATTTTCTATGTTTAAAAATTGGTATTTTCATAGTTTCAAGAAACAACTGAAAGTATAAAATTTCACAAGTTACGTAGCTGATTATGGTTTTTTGGTGCTTCTATTTTGTTCCTAATATCTTTCCTCTCTTAGGTTAGGAGAAGGCACATTTTCTTTCTATCATCTCCATTCATACATGTGTACACACACACCCAGGCTTCAATTATAATATGATCTGATGAATAGATGATAATGACATATGTGGTACTTTCAGGATATTTATAAGTTCTTATACTGTATCTCTTTATTTCAAAAACATTAAAATACAAAATAAGGAAACTACAACGGTGAGATTTAGATACCATAGCAACCCAATGACTTGATGCAGAGATAATCTTATTTCCTTCAAATTATAAGATGTATAGATCTACCTGCTTGACCTAGTTGTAAGCCTAGCTTTATCAGCTACAGAAAAATAATGAGAATGTACACTGAATCCAGCAGTTTCACTATGGTGAAAAATTGAATTTTAAAAATTTATGGTTGTTCTCGGTTTATTTGTACTAGACATATATTTTAAATACTTTTCGGTAATCCTTACTTTTCAGTAATGATACTCTCAATCATTTCTCTAATCTTTAGCACTAAAATATGAAAAGAAGCAATAGAGTAATAACATTACTCTTTCTACATTTCCTTATAGTAGGTGTTATGCTTACATTAATATGGAAGTACTAAATATAATAACTTGACATAATATTGAAACAACTTTGTGCCAAGCCACATTATTACACCTAAATAAACTGTTGGTGATCCTCAGAACAATACCTGTAGAATAGCCAAGAGCTTCTTGTATCCTCTGAGAAATAGTGTCACCACCTATCTTCTTGTTAACTCTCAATATAATTTATTCTTGCATCCAAATATTTGTTCATGCAGTTCCCTTGTGGTGAATCTCAAAATAGCCACAAATTATTCCTATCTTGATATGTACATCTCTTTGTAAGGAGACTTCTCTGCATCTTCCACCAAAATCTATTTATTTTCATCTGTGCTGGCTTTGACTTCATTTCTCTCAATAGAATGTGGCAAAGATGATATTATACAACTTCCAAAGCTAGACGTTAAGAGAACTTTCATGTTTGACTTGTACTCTCTTGTAATACTGTCCTGAGACCACCATTCCTGAAAAAGCCTGGGTTGTGCTGAGCAAGACGGCAAGGATAGAGGGGTCTTGTTATCCTTGTGGTGCCAGTGGAACCAAGCCCCCAGCTGAGGTGCCAACTAAATGTAGCTGCCAGAGGGAGCCCAGGCAGGAGGAGCAGAAGAACCCATTCGACCAGTAGGGTCATGAGAAATAATAAATCATGGCGGTATTATTTCACTATGTTTTGGAGTCATTTCTTACACAGCAATAGATAACTGATCTCTCCCCTATGAAAGCCCTCCTTTCCTAAATCCCATCCACTCTCATGGCTTATTATCTCCTTTATAAAACCTTCTCTGATTATTACAGGTCAAGGAACTTCTCCTATTCTCAGACAGAACCTATCAATACCTCACTCCTTAAAAAAGGAATGATATGCCTTGCTTTATATATATTTAAATTCCTTTATATATGTTACATACTTTGCTATAAATTCAATGAAGTTCTTAAAAGCAAGAACCTTTTAAAGTTGTTAAATTCTATATATTGACAGCATCATTCTGAACGTATAACTAAAGAACACATACAAACAGAAGTTGAATTAAATTTAAAAGATTCTCCTTATGTAGCAAAGTAGAGAACAAGTACATAAAAACTGTCCCAGATCTCATCTGACTAAGAATATTGTCAAAGTATTCTGACCTGACAGTTTGAAGAGATGGAAGGGAAAATTTCTATTAAGATGTGCAAAATCACAAAGGCTATGGCTACAGCAAAAATTACTTGCTAACCAATTCCAAGAATATTACAATCTGGGTATATCCATTGTTGAAACTGAACAGTTTATAAAAGTAATATAAATAATATTGTAATATTATAGAAAAAGGTTTTATCAGAAAATAATCAAGAAGATATGCCTGTACCAAGTATGGATCAAAAATTCAAATTGTACCAGTTAGCCCAATTATTCCATTTCTGGGAAGTTATATGGTAGCATTATAAAATGAGTGCAGTAAAATGTTCACTGAAATGTTTTTATAACGAGAAAAAAATTAAAATGTTCAAAAATGAAGATTGTGTGATACAAGTAATGGCACAACAATACAACTGAAACCATTAAGATGATGATGATGGGGCTTCTGGGCATATATCAGCAAAGATTAATGGTGTGTTTTTGTTAGAAAAAAAAACACCATGTTACTTAACTCCACTCTTTGGGCAATAGTATTTTTGGTGATTTTTATGTTCTTTAAACTTTTCTGCAATATTTGATTTTTGTAATAAGCATGAACCATTTTTAGAAAAAAAAAGTTATTTGCATTTTTCAGATAGGTAACTCCTTCATAAGGAGTTACTATTTCAAATATATATATATATATATATATATATATATATATATATATATATATATATATATATCCTATCTAATAATAGACAAACATGGTAATTAACTGTACCTCCAACATGCTTCCCATTGGCTAATCAGGGCGATATGCAAATTAACTGCCAACCAAGATGGCGGCCGGCAGCCAGGCAGCTGAAGCAAACAGGAGGCTTGCTTGCTCCAGTGATGGAGGAAGCCAAGGTTCCCCGCCTGCCGCAGCCCGGCTCTGAGCTCCAGTCTAAGCAACTATGTTGCAATTATAGACGTTAAACAAACCCCAGAAACCTGCTTTCACCCATCAGAGCTGGAGCCACAACAGTGTTTCAATTATCGAAGCCAGACAAACCCAGATACCTGCTTTCAGCAGCCGAGGTCTCAGAACTGGAGCCGAACCTCAGAGCTAAAGCTGTCTCTCAGTTCCAGTGACAGCCATAGAAGGTAAATAAATCCCAGAATAAAAAAGAAATAAAAAAGAAAAATAGGAGAGGTTGGGAGCTTCAGTCACCCACCAACCTGAAAACGGCCCTCAGACCCTCACCCACACTGGCCAGGCACCCCAGCGGGGACCCCCACCCTGAAGGGGGTGTGACCAGATGCAAACAGCCATCATCCCTCATCCAGGCTGGCCAGGCACCCAAGCAGGACCCCCACCCTGATTCGGGACACCCTCCAGGGCAAACCAGCTGGCCCCCACCCATGCACCATGCCTCTATCCTATATAGTAAAAGGGTAATATGAAAACTGACCCTAACAGCAGAAGGACTGGGAATGACTGGTCACTATGACACACTGACCACCATGGGGCAGATGCTCAATGCAGGAGCTGCCCTCTGGTGGTCAGGGGGCTCTCACATTGGAGGAGTTCTGCTCAGCCACAAGACAGGCTGATGGCTTCCAGTACAGCAGTGGTGGTGGGAGCCTCTCCTGCCTCCTCAGCAGCGCTAAGGATGTCTGACTGCAGTTTAGGCCTGCTCCCTGCTGGCAAGTGGACATTCCCCGAGGGCTGCTGGGCTGCCAGAGGGATGTCTGATTGCCATCTTAGGCCCAATCCCCCAGGAGTAGGCCTAAGCCAGCAGGTGGTCATCCCCTGAGGAGTCCCAGACTGCGAGAGGGCACAGGCCGGGCTGAGGGACCCCCGCCCCTTCCCCCCAAGTGCACAAATTTTTGTGCACTGGGCCTCTAATATATATATATATATATATATATATATATATATATATATATATATATATCCCTAATATGCAAATAGACCGAATGGCAGAACAAGCGAACTGAACAACCAGTCGCTTTGACGTGCGCTGACCACTAGGGGTCGCATACGGAACATGGCAGGCATCAGCATCAGGTGACAGAGCGTGGAACTTGGCAGACATCGGCTGTGGCAGGAAGGTGGAGCAGGTGAGGCGGCGCACCAGACCAAGGCAGGGTGCCAGTCGCAGTCATCAGGGCAAGCCTCTGGTGGTTACTGAAAATTCATTGCTCCCACACGTCATGGTCCCACCCAGTGCTCGCACCTGCTGCTGGTGCCCAGTGCCAGCCCCAATCACTCAGAGCCATCAGCGGGTGCGAGCGGCGGCTGCTGGCCCCAATAGCCCTCAGGGCTTCTCTACCTCCCCCTGCTCCTGAGGGGTGATCAGGGCCAGCTGCTGCCTTTCTCACACACTGCTGGCGATGGCCCCACTCACACCTGCTGTTGGCGCCAGAGCTGTCATTCCCACCCGCTGCTGGCGCCAGCCCCAATTGCTCCGCGCCATCAGTGGGGGCGAGCAGGGCTGGCACCATCAGCATGTGGGAGTGGCAGCGGCTGGAGCGGAGCTGCCAGCAGACAGGGGAGTAGGGCCCACAGTGAGAGGGTCTGGGAAGGGGCACAGAGTTGGGGCCAAGACCTGCCCCTGTGCCCACAGCAGCCTCGTGGCCCACAGTTCCTTTCAAGATGCATGGATTCGTGCACTGGGCCCCTATTTATAAATATAAGGAAACAAATAAGACCAGAATTTAGTCTCAACAGCTACATTACCTAATATCTATATGAGCTTTAAGGTTAATATTGCAAATATAATCATTCCATCCCTTAGAAGACCTATTGTAGTGAATGTTAGTTGCTTACTTGTCATTGGTCTGATCAAAACTTCTTAAGTATGAACTTTTTACATATCTCCATAGAAAACCATTCTACAATCACTGCAGCAGGCAGGAGGGAGGAGGTACAGACATCAGGACATACTGGGGACTGTTTCCACAACCCTAAAATGCTAATGCAGGCCAGCAGCTGAGAAACCCATTTTCACAAATCTAAAAACTAGTAGTGCTACATCAACCAGTGTCACGGGTAGAGGTACAGGAGAAACTGTCATGAAATGTCTCCCTGAAGAAAGAACAAGAGTAAAAGTGACAGGTGATGAGGCCAAACTTGAATTTGATCAAAGTACAATCTCAACAGGTTTGCCACAATAATTTTTAAAACATGCAATATCTGACTATTTAGTCAGGGGCACTGACCTATTTTCCATTAGATTGTCAAATTTAAAAAATAATGACAACAGCCAACACATAGCCATCTGGTGTGAATGAATGAAAAGTATACCCATTTTTTTTGACATATTGGCAAAATATATATTTTTTGGTGTGCAGCAAAATTTTAGTAATTAGTTTATATGTGCTATGAGATGAAAAAGGTTGAAAATCACTGATATAGGTAATGGCGGGGAGCAAGGTGAAGGACAATACATGAGTTGACATGGCTCAGCACTTTCTCTAGCAAAGGCTTGTTGGATTTGGGGCACAGACTCCGTGCATTCCCCTGCCACTAGGATTTGTGGGTCTTATGACTCCAAAGTCAGTGTTTGTTGAATAAGGGATAAAATGCTATTTGAAAAAGCTTACTCTGTGGTTTTATAAAAAGTTGTCCTGGAGTGAAAAAGAGACTAAAACTGGGCAAATAAGCTACCAGGTTGGTCAACATCTCTGTGAAGAGGGAAATGTTAAGGATCAGAAGTACACCAGTGGCTGGCAGATTAACCAAAAGACCTGAGGAAGAATCAGCAAGACAGAGTACCTGAACCCTAACACACATTCTTGGAGTCTTGGAGCGCCTGAGAAGGGCTGGCCATATCTGGGCATTCTGCATATTCAGTCTGTACTATCTTCTGTTGTATTGATCTGTACCTTCCCGATTATTTTTGTAAATCAATTCATAGTTGTGTAACTTTACTTCTTTACATAAACTATAAATTTATTGTAGACAAGATAGTATATTTTCCACAAACTGCATTTTCTAGGAGAACTTGTGCATTGCTTGCAGCCATAAATTAATTGAAGTTAACATGCACTATTAGCATGGATTTACATATGAAAGGGTACTTCACTGACTTCTTTTGAAGATAATATCCCATCCTGTGTTAAAACATAATTGAATCTTAGAACAAGTAATCACCAAGAGAGTATCATGTATAAGACAATCACATTATTAGCAAACTAGAGGCCTGGTGCACAAATTTGTGCACAGGTGGGGTCTGGCAGCCTGCCCCAATGGGGACCAATTGGGGGCTGGGCCAGCTGTGGGGCAGGAGGCCGATCAGGACCCAGATCAGGCTGGCTGGCTGCCGCAGTGTGCATCATAGCCACCAGTCATTCTAGTCATTCTGGTTGTTCCACCATTCAGGTCGCTGGGCTTTTCTATATATAGACTAGAGTCCCATTGCATGAAATTCATGCACAGGGGGTGGGGTCCCCTCAGCCCAGCCTGCGCCCTCTCCAATTCAGGACCCCTTGGGGATGTCCAACTTCCAGTTTAGGCCCGATCCTGGGGACATCCCTCTCACAATCTGGGACCACTGGCTCCTAACTGCTAACCTGCCTGCCTGCCTGATCACCCCTAACTTCCCCCCATGCTGGTCTGGTCACCCCCAACTGCCCCCCCCTGGCAGCCTAGTCGTCCCCAACTGCTCCACCCCGCCGGCCTGGTTGCCCCCAACTGCCCCCTGAACTGGCTGGTCGCCCCTTACTGCCCCCCTGCCAGCCTGGTCGCCCCCAACTGCCCCGCTCACCGGCCTGGTCACCCCACACAGCCTGCTGCTCAGTCGTTTGGGCGCTCCTCACTGACCTCCCTGCCGGCCTGGTCACCCCATGCAGCCTGCTGCTTGGTCAGTTGGTCACCCCTTACTGACCCCCCTGCTGGCCTGGTCGCCCCACACAGCCTGCTACTCGGTCATTTGGTAGCCCCTCACTGACCCCCCAGCCGGCCTAGTTGCCCCACACAGCCTGTTCAGTCATCCATTCAGTTGTGATGGTCGTTTAGGCTTTTATATAGAGAGAGATTAGAGAAATAAACCCATGGGACGATATATGATGAAAATAATCCATCATTTGGAGATTAAAGATCAGAATATATTACTCCACTTATGGTTTTTAAGAACTATGATTCGTAGAAACTTTGAGTATGCTGGCTACAAAACTATTCATTAGGAGTTAGCTAGGAAGTAAAACTTAGTTCACTGCCTATATTGAATGGAGCAACACCAACCTGTTAGAGCAACAGAAATGGCATTGATTTAAAAGGTTTCAATTTTTTTATTGATAAAACTACCCTCATCTTTCTAATTTGCAAGACTGTGTACCCTAATAAACACTGTATATCCCATGAAACACTATCTGATGTATTACTAAGTTCTTCTTTATCTTCCACATTACCAGGCTTCATTCTTTCCTGATAACACTTGGTACCAAATGTTCACCTTTTCAATAAATCATTACTGTCAAGGTCTGACGTGCATGGAATAAAGCCATACCAAGTTCATTCCACTAGGCACATCACTGTGGCAGAAATGTCAACTACAATAAGCATGTGATGAAAAAGATCTTCAGGGCTCCTGGCAGGTAGTCCATAAAGCCGACAGTAGGTTAAACCTGAATATTTACATGAAGGTTGGGTGACTAAGGCTGACAGCTGTCATTAACACTGTCAAGAAGAAGAAAGAAGCCACCTAAGGTTCCCCAGCTTTCATAATTTATAGGTGCTTTCACATTCACATTTAATCCTTTCGACAAACATGGGTTTGCCTTAGTCTCCACCGATGGGTGAGAAATCTGTCTCTACTCCCCATCCATATTTCCTCTGCCTGGGTTTAGGCACTCATCATCTCTCAGCTGAGTTACTACAGCAGCCTCTTTACTGCCCTCTTTGCCAATGATCATGTGCCAACTGTAACAACTGAGTAATATTAGGATTTTCTGGGGAGGACAAAAGAAATGGAAAACTCAGTTGCTTAATTAACTACAGGGTGGATGTGGGTTAGATAGTTCTTCATGTTTTGCTAATTTATTGGCCTAAAATGGGGCTATTGATGCATGAAATAAACTCCTTTTGTAATTATCGCAGCAAATTCATATGATTTATCTGAAAATGAGAACTATACACAAATCAAAGATGCAAGCATGTATCAGTATGTTATAATCCTTGGGCACTCAGTAAAACTGACCAATTGTCTAAACCACAAATACTATTTTTGGGAAGTATGATTGTTTAATAATTCAATGCTCTTTGAATTTCATTAACTGTTGTTGTTTGAGGCACTTAAAGAAATCAAACTCTTACTTATTTTTGCTCTTCTGAGAAGACTTGGAGTACAAGAAAGTAATAAAATTTCATATCCATTTACCATAAATGCTCAAATTCCTCCTCAATACTTTTCCCCAAATAAAAGGATTAGGGGACAGAGTGTAGAAGTAACTAAATGAGAGCATCACTTAGACTCCACAAACCACAAGTCTGTTGCTTACAGCAAAAAGTGATTTCTGCATATGCGTAGGTCTACCAATGGTTCATGCTCCAGGATGGTTCATGCTGAGCTGGTTGTAGCTTTCTACTATTAATGATGAACCCAGGCTTCTAGCATAACAAGGTGTTTTAGGAGGCTGAATACCCATAACTCTTATGCTTGCAAAATGCCTGAGGCCTGGAAACTCCTGAGGCTAATAATAAAGAAAAACAAAAACAATTTGTTTTAAACTAAAAAAAAATCCTCCCACAGAAGAATAAAGTTTGCCTCTAAGAACTTCATTCCTGAAGAAGTGAGGTTTTGCTGAAGATGTTCCTTGTGTGTTTATTACCATAGAAGAACTGAACTTCACACAAAAAAAGCTAATAATAAAAGCAAGAGTACCTTGTGTATAGATGTGTTTCTTTTCTCTAAAATCGCTGTTAAGATTAAGAGCTTAGGATTTCTGGATCTCAAAAGCACCACACATTAGTTTGTAAACTTGGAAATGTTATTTAATCTTTTTGATTTTGTTTCCTCAGCTAAAAATAATAATGATAATAGCCCTAGCTGGTTTTGTTCAGTGGTTACAGCACCATACTGTGGACTGAAGGGTCTGCAGATTTGATTCTAGTCAAGGGCACATACTTGGTTGCAGGCTTGGTCCCCAGGCTCTGTTGGGGCCCATGCAGGAGGCAACCAATCGATGTGTCTCTCTCTGTGTCTCTCCCCCTCCCTTCCACACTCTCTAAAAAATCAATGGAAAAAAACATCCTAAGGTGAGGATTAACAAAGAAAATAATAATAATGATGATAATAGTAAACCTTTTTGGAAGAACTTGATGACATGATGCATATAAAATGTTGAACACAAAGGCTACAACATACAAAACACTCAAGAAATTAAGCTACAATTCTATAGAAAGAAATAGTGGAATTTTGTCAGCTCCCTGTATATTGTTAATGGGAATATGTCAATAATCAATCACTTATGTAGAATGGATAAATTCCTGAAATGACACAATTGATCAAGCAGCCATAAGAATACAGAAAAATTGAAAATCTATTGAAGACATGAAATTTGAAATTAAAAACCTTCCTGCAATTTGTATACCTACCTCTAGTGTGATACATTATCTCATTCTGCTCTCTACCCAGGATAGGCATTAAAATTACTATGCCTTTGACAATTTAATTTGGAATTTATTTTTTTTAGCTTTCACTTTTGTTTATTATCAGAGTTGTTGATCTTTTTCCATATAATTTGTCTCTTCTTTGTATATTTTGAAAAGCCTATTTTTATAGCTCTGCTTTTAGTACTGTTTAAAAGCAAATGTCATCCATGTCTTTTACTAGTAGTCATAATATAGCCCATATAACAATTTTAAATACACAGAGCCAGGCCAGGACTTTGTGTCCATTTTCTGCTGCATGAGAACAGTCTTATTAAAGAGTATTTAATCAGGTACACTAAGCAGTGTTTATTACATATCTGCTCCACAAGCTACATTTTTAAAAAATTTTCTATCAGCAATTTATTGATCTAGATTTATATTCAGAGAAGTTTTTGGTGGTGATAATATGTGAGAGACACTGAACAACTAAACATTTTATCTCAATTCCTACTCATGTTTTCACAATAAAGGGCATGCTAACAGCTTCTTTATTAGAAGTTAATTTTACATGTAAATGTATTTTCTGTGGAAAAGACTATGGCACTTAAAAAACAGTTTATTAGTGGTTACAATTAAATATTACAGCTATAAATTCTATCTATTTAAAATATGCACGTACTGACACACTCACGCACTTATACATACTACTCCACATTCCCAAAATTACAGGGAAAAACATCTCATAAGAAATTGTGAAAATTTTTTCCAAAAGAAAACCCTGTACTGAATTTTAAAGGTCCTTTCAAAATGTAAAAAACTAAAAACAAGGATCTTATTTTCAATGTTGGCAGAATGAGAAACTCATCTCAATGGACACACCAGTTAGGATATTGTGGCATTCTACAGCCAGAAAGATCCTCACTCAACAAATAAATTATTGGTTGTTTCCAAAGATGGTGGCATAGGCAAATGCCTATACCAGGGGTGGGCAAACTTTTTGACTCGAGGGCCACAATGGGTTCTTAAACTGGACCGGAGGGCCGGAACAAAAGCATGGATGGAATGTTTGTGTGAACTAATATAAATTCAAAGTAAACATCATTACATTAGCTTTATTCATTTCAAACGGGACGGATCCGGCCTGCAGGCCGTAGTTTGCCCATGGCTGGCCTAAACTCACCCCCTCCCACAACCACATCAAAATTACAACTAAAATACAGAACAACCACCATCTAGAACCACCAAAGAGCTGGCTGAATGGAAGCCCTACAACTAGAGAAGTAAAGAAGAAAGCACACTGATACTGGTAAAAGGTGTGGGGGCTCAGAACAGGCTGGTCCAATGCCCAGATACCCATGTGTGCTGTTTTTTTTAATGAGGAGGGAGATCATCTTGGGAGGCCGCCTGTGAGGAGCAAGGTGTCCCAGCCCCACACTAAACTCCCAGCCCAGGGTCCCAGAGCTGGGAAAAGAAGTCCCCATAACTACAGGCTATTAAAACCAGTGTGGATTGGGGCTCAGTAACACAGAGGCTACTGAAGACCCAACTGTTCTTAAAGGGCCAGCACACAAACTGAACTTACAAGGCCCTGCTTCCTCTGAGCTCCAGCATCAGGGGAAGGCTCTGGGGGACACAGACACACATGATGAGGAACTGGATTGTCTGGCATTGGGGCAAAAACTTGGGGGCGACTTTCTCCCAGAGAGAAGTGCTCACAGGGGTCATTGTTCTTATGCTGGGACCTCCTGGTCCCAGGGCTGACTGGCAGCCATTTCTGTTTGCTCTGCCCTGGTGATTCCCTGAGACCCCGCTTCATCCAATTCACAACCCATCCAAGCTGCATGCAGCGGCTTTTGCATTTGAAAGGCCTGTCCTTGCTCAGGCTAAAATCTCCCAAACAAGATGCAGCTGGATTAGGGAACCCCAAACCTATCAATAAAAGGCCCAAGATCCGCCAGCAGCACCAGCACCAGCCTGCCTTGCTTCACAGCTGGGCCTTGTTTGGGCACTCCCAAACCTGATACCAACAGGAGGAATCTGCAGATCTCTCTGTAGCTCCTGCTGGGTGGTCCCAGGCAGTGGCTGACTTTGCACCTCCCTGGAGACCCAAGAGCCAGTGTACCCAGTGGTCAATGTCAGACCATACCAGATTACAACTCTACACATCCGTAAGCAACACACTCAGGCACAGACTCAGTGAGCACCAAAGCCCCACTGAAGCAAGTCCTGTAGTTCTAACTCCCTCTGTAGTCGCAGCTGGTCCTCACAGTCAGTTGGACTGGAGGTCAATTTCTTCCAGTGACACCAACAGCAATCAAGCCTCAACTAATAACAAGACTGTGCACACAGCCCACAAAGGGGTGCACCTAGAGTTTTCAGCTCATGTGACTGGGGAGGCTGAACCACTGGGCCCTATAGGACACCTACTACACAAGGCCACTCTACCAACTCAAGGAGATATAGCAGCTCTACCCACTACATAGAAAAAATCACAGGGCAGCAGCCAAAATGCGGAGACAAAGAAACATGTCACAAATGAAAGAAATAGAAAAAAGCAAACTACTGGATATAGAGTTCAAAAACACCAATATAAGATTACTCAAGAAATATTCAAAGTAGTGAATAGCAAGGACCTACCACCAAGATTACTCTACCCAGCAAAGCTATCATTTAGAACTGAAGGTCAGATAAAGAGCTTCACAAACAAGAAAAGGCTAAAGGAGTTCATCACCACCAAACCAGTATTATATGAAATGTTGAAGGGTATTCTTTAAGAAGAGGAAGAAGAAGAAAAAGATAAAGATAACAAAAAATGAACAACAAAAATGCAATGAATACATATCTATCAACAATTGAATGTAAAAATCAAAATAAATGAATAAGAAATCTAATAAACAGAATAAACTAGTGAATAAAATAGAATCAGGGGCATGGAAATGGAACAGACTGATGATTCTCAGAGGGAAAGGGGATGGGAGGAGGTGGGAAGAGATTAACCAAAGATCTTATAAGCATATATGCATTACCTATGGACACAGACAATAAGGTGGCGAAGGCCTGGGGTGGAGTGGCAATCAGTTAGAAGGGGGCGGCGGGGGGGGAAGGGGACATCTGTAATAATCTCAACAATAAAGATTAAAAATAAATAAATTATTGAGTACCAACTATAATCCAGAAACTACATATGATCATAAATTTTTAAAATGAAAATAAATGATGATATGTAGATAGACAAGAGCAAGAGATAAAAAGCCAGTGGGTTGTAGGCAAGCAGAGATGAGAGGATTGTGAAGAATTTCATCATCTTAGTGGCAACTTTCTCATTGTGCCCAATTTTTTTCAATAATGAACAGTCTGTATAAATTTAGTGTAGTATTTGTTCATTTGGAAACATCTCAGAAGCATGGATATATTTTTAGAAGATGGTGAAAAGTAAGTCCTGGATGTGCTCCTTGCTAATCAGATTTATTAATATATGTAACACATAACTTGACAGTGTCCACATGCTGACATGTGTATAGTGGACTATAAAGTGGGACCACATGCCCTCCTGGTTCTAACCTATAGTGTAATATACTCTCTGGAATAGTAATGCCACCATTCTGATGCCCCCAGTTGTTGCTTCACAACAGGGTTTGGGATGTTCATATCTTGCCTTTTCTTTTTTAATGCAGCTTACTAAATCTGTTTTATCGTTAGAACACTGTACACGCTGAACATGCTTCCTGGGTGGGTTTTAATTGAGCAGCATAACTCTCCAGAATTAGACACAGATACAAATACACAACCAACCAAGGCTCTTATTAATAAAAAATGCAACTTTAGCTCTATTTGGTCAACTTCATCAGCACTTGGGAAACTAAGCTAATTTTTTAAAAGAACCTTCTGCAGAACAAGAGCCTTCTGCTTTCTATTACTTCCTTTCTACTACATGGTCTAAGAAATTTTTCTAACAGCCCTGAAAATTTTCTCTTACAGGGATGTTAGCTTACAGTGATAGGTTTCTGTGGTTAGGTTTTAAGTCTCCAAACATCAGTTTAGCAGCCCGAAATTACATTGAGGAATCACAGTGGGAACTGTTTAATGGATTAATTAGTACTCACTCTTCCAAAATAGCTACACTCATCAATCTGGGAGATAAGCAGCAGATGCTTTCATTCTGCTCTGTGAGGTGTGGTTCACTCCCCACTCCTCATTGTCCATTTAACTCCTTGATCCAGTCAGGACAACTTTTTGAGTAAGAATTGGACATTTTTCAAATCTCAGGAGAATTCAATTGCCTAGGATGTGTCTAAGAAAAATGAGCTGCCCTATTTAGAAGGCTAGTAAATGAGTTAGTCCCTTAGGTACCTACTGCTACTGCTACTCATGAAATGTAAATATTTATATCAAAATTCTAGGCCATTTTAAAATTGGGATTCTGGCAATCCAGTGTTCATTAAGACTCGACCTATAGGTGACAATACAGAGAGGAAAACTGAGATTGAGATAGGCTAAATGAAATATATACTTGTAGATAGATACAACTTCTGTTAGAATGCACAAGAAGCTATTAATAATGCTAAATATGTCTGTGCAATGATGGGGTACTGAGGGTGGAGGGAAACTTATCATGTCAGACTCTGCTGTTCCTTTTTCCACCATGGACATGTATTATAGCAATCACCATCGTCATCACATCACCATCACCACCACCATGATAAATGGCTCATAAGAGTAAAGCTGGAGGAGTTGTGAGTTAAGAATATTTAAGCAATGGGGGCAAATGTCCTTTGCTCCCAATTTAGAATATCTGGATATAGAATCATAGCCAGGTGCTTTCTCTTATTCAGACAGTTTCTAGTCCCCAAAGCAACTAACCTGACAGCCTCAGCTCTTTTTGCCGCCTAGAGAACCATCAACATTGAAGAAAGGGCATATTTTCTGTGTTGGAATTTTTAAAAAATTCAGATTGAAATTATAATAAAACTGGATAATAACTCACAAAATCCTAATAAGCCTTTAATGTGCTGATTATATAATAGCAGTAGCAGTCAGTGTGTGTATAGCCCACAGTTAAAATCTGATTTCCCTGCTCTATGATTTGCATTCCAAACAATTGACTTAGAAATGAAAATGACTACTCTAGCCTTGCCATTTAACCAGCACTGAAGTAGGTAAATGTAGGGGATATAAATATGCCATAAATATGCTAGCTATTTTTAAAAAGGCAAAAAACAAACACAAAGGCATAGAAGACTAGATAGTAAGGAAGTAAGTGAAAAAATTGATGGTGAAAATATTAAAATGTAAGTTTGACTCAATGCAGGTTCAAAGTACAGAAATTTTCATTTGAGTTCTGCAACACAAAATTATATCACATCAGTATGAAATAATTGAATTTAGATGCAAACTCGATGCTTTCATTTAAGAAAACAATTGAAAACCAAGACACATAATTAATATATGAATTATTTGTATAACCTTATAGGATGCCAATATAAAAAAAACAAAGATGATCTCAAATCCCTAAAAAAAAAGTATTCTATTTTAAGGAATGAAAATAAAGACCAATTCTTGAAGGATGAATTGGATAATAATAGTAATTATATTTCAATGCTTTATCTTAATGCTCAGAAAAAGAGTCCTAAAATACCACCACATTTTTAAAAAGTATATAACCAAACATAGCATAATTAAAAGTAAAACCAACCAATATAGTTTTAGACAAGTTATGTCATCTCCCTGAACCTTAATTTTCTTTCCTTTGGATTGCATGATATCTAAAGTTCCTTTTAGATCAAAGATAACTATGTTAATTATAATTATTATTATATCTCATATTCTGAGAATATAGTACAGATATGATGTTATCCTATATAATAAAAGATTAATATGCAAGTAGACCAAACAGCAGAATGACCGACACTATGACGCACACTGACCACCAGGGGGGAAATGCTCAATGCAGGAGCTGCCCCATGGTGGTCAGTAAGCTCCCACAGGGGTAGCACTGCTCAGCCAGAAGCTGGGCTCACGATTGGCGAGCACAGCGGCAGTGGTGGGAGCCTCTCCCTGGACTGCGAGAGCCCCAGACTGCAAAAGGGATGTCTGACTGCCGGCTTAGGCCCAATCCCCCGGGGAAGCGGACCTAAGCCAGCAGGCGGACATACCTCTAGGGGTCCCAGACTGCAAGAGGGTGCAGGCCTGGCTGAGGGACCCCCACCCCCAGTGCATGAATGTCGTGCATCGGGCCTCTAGTAAGAATATATAAAGAAAAAAATGTATTTTCCAGGAATATGATGAAAAGTAAAGGCTTATAACTAAGATTATCTATCAGTTTTCATTATTGGCAAGGTTCATAAATAATCATTAAAGAATTATAGTTAAAAACATTCTTATAGTAACACACATTTTTAAAATTTTCATTGAATTTATTGGGGTGATACTGGTTAATAAAATTATATAGGTTTCAAGTGTATACTTCTATAATACATCATTTGTATATTGTACTGTGTGTTCACCACTCAAATGCAAGTCTCCTTCCATCACCATTTATGCCCCCTTTTACCCTCTTCTACCTTCCCCAATCTCTGGTAATCACCATACTATTGTCTGTGTCTATTAGTTTGATTGAGGGTATTTGTTTGGGGTTTTTTTTTTTTTTTTTGCTTAATCACTTCACCTTCTCACTCAGTCCCCTAACCCCTCTCCCCTCTGACAGCTGTTAGTCTGTTCTATGTATCTATGAGTCTGTTCCTATTTTGTTTTTTAAATTTTGTTCATTAGATTCCACATATAAGTAAAATCATATGGTATTTGTCTTTTTCTGACTGACTTATTTCACTTAGCATAATACTCTCCAGGTTCATCCATGCTGTTGCAAAAGGTAAGATTTCTTTCTTTTGTACCCTTGAGTAGTATTCCATTGTGAAAATGTACCACTGCTTTTTTATCTACCCATCTACTGATGGGTACTTGGGCTTCTTCCAAATCTTGGCTATTGTAAACAATGATAAAATGAACAAAGGGGTACATATATTCTTTCGAATAAATGTTTCAGGTTTCTTCAAATATATTCCCAGAAGTGGAATCCCTGGGTCATACAGCAGTTCCATTTTTTATTTTTTGTGTAAACTCCATAATGTTTTCCACAGTGGCTGCACCAATCTGCACTCCCACCAACAGTGCATGAGGGTTCCCTTTTCTCAACATTCTCACCAACACTTGTTTGTTGATTTATTGATGATATAGCCATTCTGACAGATGTGAGGTGATCTCTCATTGTGGTTTTATTTGCATTTCTCTGATGATTAGTGATGTTGAGCATCTTTTTATATGTCTATTGGGCATCTGTATGTCCTCTTTAGAGAAGTGTCTATTCCGGTCCTTTGTTCATTTTTAATTGAATTATTTGAGTTTTTTGGTATTGAATTGTATGAATACTTTATACGGGTTGGATATTAACATCTTATCAGATGTAACATGTTGAATATCTTCTCCCATTCAGTAGGTTGTCTTTTTACTAACTTTTTAGTTTGATATAGTCCCATTTGTTTAATTTTTCTTTTGTTTCCCTTGTCCAAGGAGATATATAAGAAAAAATATTGCCATAAGAAATATCCAAGATTTTACTGCCTATGTTTTCTCCTAGAATTTTTATGGTTTTTGAGTCTTACATTTAAATCTTTAATGCATTTTGAGTTTATTCTTGTGTATGGTGTAATAAGGTGATCTAGTCTCATTTCTTTGCATGTATTTGTCCAATTTTCCCAACACCATTTATTTAAGAGACTGTCTTTACCCCATTATATGTTCTTGACCCCAAATATTAATTGACCATAAAAGTATGAGCTTATTTTTGTGCTCTTTATTCTGTTCCATTGATCTATCTGTTATTTTATGCCAGTACCATGCTATTTGGATTTCTGTGGCCTTCTATTTAGTTTGATATCAGGTAGCATGGATTCCTCCAACTTTGTTCTTTCTCAAGATTTCTGTGGCTATTCGGGATCTTTTGTGGTTCCACATAAATTCTTGGAAAATTTGTTCTAGCTCTGTGAAATACACAACTGGTATCTTGATAGGAATTGTGTTGAATCTATAGATTGTTTTGGGTAGTATGGACATGTTAATTGTTTTAATTCCTATTCATGAATATGGTATATGCTTCCACTTATTTATATCTTCCTTGATTTCTTTTCAGTGTCATATAATTTTCCAAGTACAGGTCTTTAATATCCTTGGTTAAATGTATTTCAAGGTATTTTATTTTTATGATGCAATTATAAATGGGATTGTTTTCTTACTTTCCCTTTCTGATAGTTCTTTATTAGTATATAAAAATGCAACTGATTTCTGGATATTTATTTTGTATCCTGCTGCTTTACTGAATTCAATTATCAGTTCTAGTAGTTTTTTGGTGGAATATTTACGGTTCTCTAGTGTATCATGCCATCTGCGAATAATGACAATTTTACTTTCTTTCCTATTTGGATGCCTTTTATTTATTCTTATTATCTGATTGTTGTGGCTAGGACTTCTAGTACTACCTATCTATATAAATCCCTAACATGCAAATAGACCAAACGGCAGAACAACCGAACAATCAGTCACTATGATGTGTGCTTACCACCAGGGGGCATGTGTGAAACATGGCGGGCATTCGCCACAGTGGGATGGTGGAGCAGGAGAGTGGAGGCGCCAGACCAAGGCAGGGTGCTGGTCGCTGTCATTAGGGCAAGCCTCTGGTTGTTACTGAAAATTCTTTGCTCCCGCATGCCACAGTCCCGCCAGGCACTCGCACCTGCTCCTGAGGGGCGATCAGGGCTGGTAGCCACCTCTTGCACACGCTGCTGGTGCTGGCCCTGCTCACAGCCACAGCTGGCACCAGAGCCACTGCTTGCACCCGTTGCAGGCGCCTGGCACCGGTCCCGATCGCTCAGTGCCATCAATGGGTGCAAGTGACAGTGGCCAGCCCCGATCTCCCCTGAGGGCTTCTCCACCTCCCCCTGTTCCTGAGGGGTGATCAGGGCAGCAGCCGCCAATTGCAACTGCTGAGGACACCAGCTCCATTAGCACCCACTGCTGGCGCTGGCTCCAGTCACTACATGCTGTCAGCAGGTGCAAGAGGAGCCAGAGCCTTCAGCACGTGGGAGTGGTGGTGGTGGGAGCAGGGCTGCCAGTAGACAGAGGACCCAGGGCCGTGGTGGGAGGGCCTGGGCAGGGGCGCAGAGGATGGGCCAAGACCCACCCCTGTGCCCACTGCAGCCTCATGGCCCACAGTTCATTTCAAGGTGCATGAATTCGTGCACTGGGCCCCTAGTGTTAAATAAGAGTGGTGAAAGCAGACATTCCTGTCTTGTTCCTGATCTTAAAGGAAATGCTTTCAGTTTTTGTCCTTTGAATATACTGTAATATTAACTATAGGTTTGTCATATATGTCCTTATTATGTTGAGGTATATTCCCTCTGTCCCCATTTTGCTGAAAGTTTTTTTAACATAAATGGGTGCTGGATTTTATCAAATGATTTAGGAAAATATTTTTCACATGATTAGGTAAAGTGAGAACTGACCAATGGAGAATTATCCTATATAGCACACTTGAAGACAAAAATTTTAAATATTTAAAGTACAAAAACAAATTTAATAAGTATTAAAAAATAGTATAACTCATTCATTATACATTTTCCAAACACATAACAGTAGACAGTAGGGAGACAATGACAAAATAACATGGTCTGTGCCTTCAGGGGAGTTAGGTTCCAGTAGAAGTAGCAAGAAGTTGAACAAGTAAGTATTTTAAAATGTTATGGGAATAAAGAGAGATGTTTGCTGACAGGATGGTAAGGATCATTACACAAGTACCCATTTGTGTTTCAGAATGATTATTTATCGTCACGTGGGAGAAGCACAATTAAATACAAAGTTAGGTAAAGTGTATTATTTTGTATTCATTTACAAATAAATAAAATGTTTAAAATTCCAAAAAGAATGTTAGAAGAAAGGGTTAGGCCCTGAGGAAAATAAGAAGCCCCAAGTCCCATAATTTCTGTTTTGGATTCTGTGCTGCCAACACTTGTCTGTTTGCAAATAAACATCTAACAATTATTAGTCATGTTTGCTCAAGCTGAACATTTCTCTTCCTGAAAATTTAGCATCTGCAGAGAAAACACACACACACACACATCGAATATCACTATTCTGGATATCTTCAGGCTGCAACTTTGGTACAGATGTACCGAAACATCTCAAATTGCACAGCTGTGGGATGTTGTTGTTGTTGTTATTTTTTTTTATTGTTTAAAGTATTACAAATAGTAGTACATATGTCTCCTTTTTCCCCCACAGACATCCCTCCGGCCTCCTCTACCCCCCAGTACATGCCCTCACCTACTCCCCGTGTCTGTGTCCATTGGTTATGCTTATATGCATGCATACAAGTACTTCAGTTGATCTCTTACCCACCCCACCCCCAACCTTCCCCTGCCTGCACAGCTAGTTTTCTCTGGAAACCCATCAACCCAAAAGATAACAGTCAAGCATGAAGCAGTTTGTTCAAAAACTGCAATACTCATAGCATGTACAAATGCGTACTTCGATTGTTTTTATTATGCATATGGTCTGCACTTAAAACTGACCCCCAAAAAAGCAGATTTTTTTGCATGGTGTTGAGAACACTTACAGACACGTGTTCTCTTCAATGGCTGTGCTGCACCAGAGCTCTGTGCTGCACCAGGCCTCCCATATCTTTAACCAGGACTTGGTATGGATGTGCGTGGAAGGCCAAAATGAGTATCATACTAGCTGAAAATGTAAAAGAACATTTCCCATTTGCTACATGAAATTCTTCATGCTGTCAAATTTGAACTGAACCTTGAAAGAAATTGGTCATGAGCTCTTTGCAAAACTAGCTTCATCCATCATACTTTTGAGAAAAAATATGGTTCTTGTCAACATGAGCATTATGCTAACATACTCACATGGTTGGATGTGTACTTCCTTTCAGAGTACAGAATAGAATAGGCTTGATTTTATGAAGCATTTTTAAAAAGGCACAAAATGTGTAAATTACTATATTTCTGTATTTTTTAAACTTCCTGGCGGGTGTGGCTCAGTGGTTAAACATCAACCTATGAACCAGTAGGTCACGGTTAGATTCCTGGTCAGGGCACATGCCCAGGTTGCAGGCTTGGTCCCAGTGGAGGACATGCAGGAGGCAGCCGATCAATGATTCTCTCTCATCATTGATGTTTCTATCCCTCTCTTTCTCTCCTTTCTTCTCTGAAATCAATAAAAATATATCATTAAAAAAAATAAGGGGAGGAGCTAATACCAGAACAGTTAAGATTATTAGATGAGATAGTTGAATAATAGAAAATTTATAGAGATGAGTAGACTGACAGTGTGATGATATGGGAAGATGTACTTTTCAAGATTGGTAAGATAACATTTCTAGCCATAGAAAGTAGAAAACAAAAGGCCACTTTTGCTTACCTAATCCTCTACCTCTGATAATGGCAGAAAGGACATTTTAAGAGACATTACATAATTAGCCACCTTGCTCCTAATTTCCTTATATAAGTTATTATGCTGTCTTATTTAAGTGATATGTGTATTTTACTAGTATCACTGTGTAGATTTGAGAAAAGACAGTCTAATCAATTTTATCTGCCACACTTGACTTCAGGTGGACTTCTGAACTATATAACTCAGCTTGTGTGGTCTTTTCAGCAATGGCAGGAAAGTAATACAAACCAAATCAGCTTTTGGTTGTGAAAGAAGCAAAATAGCATTAGTTAGATGTTCTGCTTCTGCAATAGACTGTAATTACAAATGAGGACTGCTCAAAATTTCAGGTTGGAAGTTGTGTGGCTCATGAAATTCAAGGTCAGTGTTTGGACGCTATAAGGTATTTCCAGAGTAAGAAGACAAAACGCAGAAGTATAAGAAACAAGTAGGACAAAATACAGGGTTGGGCATAAGTAGGTTTACAGTTGTTAATATGGAAAATAATATAATAATTATAATACCAAAACAGCAAACAAATAAAAAACACGCTGCACTTTGCATATTCACAACTGTAAACCTACTTTTGCCCCACCCTGTGTTTACTGTGCTTTGTCTTACCAAGAGCATAAGCCCTCTGCCTGGAAGAATGGAAAAATATTCCATTTTATCATCTAATCCCATTCTGTTGAAGCTACAAAGTTTTGTGCACATCATAAATAGATGTGCTTATGACATTGCAGATTGTTTTGAAGTTTTCTATGAAAGAAAAACTCAAACAGAAATTATGGGAATATATATTCCCTTTAAATTATAACAATAGATAAAATATGTTTCCTTCCAAAGCTTTACTATGTCACCCTTGGCAGGACAGTCATTCAACCTCTATGGGCCTCATATGGATGCTTTGCATGAAATTCAAAAAACCCTCCTGTAGGCAGGCATCTGAGATAGCTGATATATTAAGGTGTTTTTCAGCTCTAAGATCTATATTTCTATGGTTTTAAGTTGGAATGTAATTTTATATACATTCCTATAAGACTCAGACTTATATAATTTTGAGGTTCCCTCAGAAAACTATTAGATTCTCAGTGGCAGAAATAGTATCACTAGATATTATTAGCAAGTGTCTATGTACATCTGGACTTAGACAATAGCATCATAATTTCCTATAGATGTCCTAAGATTGTAGAATGGCTGTCACCCATTTGCATAATCCATTTGGATCTTCCCAAAGGTTATTTTTCATATTACACAAAAGATCACTGACCCCAACTCAATTAGACAGCATACAGAAATAAGTCCACTTCTCTAAGAATTTTCTGAAGTTGCTCTTGACAAAACTTAACAATCTCTTAGTTATGAATACATCTTCTTTAGGAGAAGACAAAGTCACTTGCAGACTCTAATTTATCCTTCAGTACCAGCTGCAACACACTCTAATAATGATAATACCTTATAACATTAATGTCCTTGGGCATATTATGCAATAAACTGCCATAGGCTAGGGGTGGCTAGATGTGCCTGAGCTCAGAGACAGAGTGGGTTTTGTCTGGAGTTCCTGTATCACCCTTAAGTTACATAAGTCAGACACCTGATGACAAAGGCTACTCGTGAAAATGCGAAGGTCAGAGAGTTAGAGGAAAGCAAATAATAGAGACAAAGGTCAATAAATTTCATTCAACACATGTTTACTGAGAACCTGACACCTACCAAGCACTGTTCTAGGCACTGAGGGCATAGCATTGAACAAATTAAACGCATATCCTCCCCTTGTAGAGCTTACATTCTAGCAGAACACACGTGGTGGCTGGTGTCCCAGCCTAGAAAGATGTAGAGACTACACCGAAGAAAGCAAGATCAATTGTAAGGGAGCAAAATACAGGAATAGCACAGCCAAGTGACAGGAAGTAAAGGGAAAGTCAAGAACTAAGAGTCACATACCCAGAAGCAGGGGGAAGATGATGCAGTCGTCTAGCAGCCAATAATCACATTAACTGACAGGGCAAGGCTGGGTTTTTAGTGCTAGCCCAGGTCCCACTGCTCTGCCTCTCTGATTTTTGAGAAGAAATCTCCACAAAGCATTAGGCCAGGGCAGATTATGACACAGACTATTGCAGCACCTACAACGCTCTGGATATGAGATAAAATTGGTTCATTAAGTACTAAATTCCGCACAGTAATAATTCTGTGTGATAATAAATTATCCTGCCTAGTGCCAGTGGATCTCAGTGGCATATATAAGTACATGGGAGATAAGCTAATCATCCATGAGAATTGGAGACAGTTGTTCAGAAAGTCATTAGAAGGTTAGCAGAAAAATTGGTAGTTGAAGCCCATAAAAATGTCATGGATCAACCAGTCATCAAATCAATAGGAGTCTTAAGACTTGAAACTATACATTACACCCCTAATACTATAACCTTACACTCTGAACACACATACACACACACATATACACACACACACACACACACCATAAAACATACAGAATGGGGCCAAGAGTAGGCTTACAGTTGTTCATATGGAAAATAATACAATAATCAATAGCAATAAAATAAACTCTGTTTCATGTACTCATAACTGTAAACCTACTTTGCCCCACCCCGTACATGTACACAGAATCTACGGATTGAAGAGAAGAAATATACACATCCTTGGAGATATGGGAGTGGGAAGAAAAAAGTTCAGACTGGTAAGTAATAAAAGCTGTCCTCAACTAAGGGATACAAATGTTTCCCTTCATTCTTGTTTATTTATATTATAAATGCTTTTGCCCAACCACTTCAAATAGATTTCCTCCATCACTATAAACAGCACACTGAATTAATATAATTTTCTTATTGCATCACATTATTCTATCTTTATTTTTATCTGTATATTCAAACTGCATCCTTAGAATACCTAGAAGTCAAGGTAATTATTTTCACTGTATTAAAACAAAAGCTATCTAACATGAGTTAACATTCAGATAGCATCTGTCTGACCATTTGCTAAACTAGAAGCTAAAGGCTAATTATAAGTCATTCTCCATTCTCACTTTAGGTCTTTATAGAGAAAGAACAGTTTCCTTCATCTGATGCCCTTAACTAAATGAATCCACCTTTGATTTTCATTAATTGCACTAAAATTAAATTAATCAATCCTCAATAAACTTTTCAGATATTTCAAAAGATAACTCCTCTTAGTTTAATTTCTAACACTCTTAGTGAATACATTTCCCTCACTTCTACTGCTTTAAATCTATAGATAACCAAGCCTATAATATAATGATAATTCATGAACAAAGCATAGAAGCTTAAGTTCATAATACGGAAATTAATAATGGGGGGAAACTTGACATTCAGCCTTTCTTTAGTTTTAGACTAAGTTGATAAAATTACAAACATATAGTTCCCATGAGCTCAATAACATCTATATATATAGAAGGCTAAGCAAACTTATGACCAGCCAGTAGGAATGACGTGCACTGACCACCAGGGGGCAGATGCTCAATGTAGGAGCTGCCGAGCTGTGGTGACTTGGCAGTGGCAGTTCTTAGGTGATGCACCCCAGAACCAGAGAGGAGGGAGCCGGATTTCGGGGTGCGTAACCCAAGAACCACCCTCTCATAATCAGAGACACCTCAGGGGATGTCAGAGATCCAGTTTCGGCCTGATCCCCACAGACCAGGCCAACCCCACCTGCTGGAGGAACCCCACTCACTCCGCAGACACCCTTCAAGCCGTGGCACCGCCCCAGGTGCAGCAGGCCTGGAAGGTCCAAGGGAGGTTGGCTCCAGGGCAGCTCTCGCCCAGCTGCGCCCCACCAGCCACCTTCTAATTAATTTCCTTTCAATGTGCATGAATCAGTGCACCGAGGCAATAGTTTTAAATAAGCATTGACACTTTAGACATGTAAGATAGGAGGGTTCTTTCCTACATCTATTTTGAGATATTTTGGAGTATTAACATTAACTATAAATATCCTTTGTTGTTTTATTTTCTTCCAGATCCTAGGAAATTATAGAAAGATTCTGATGATGTATTATCCTACAAAGTTAATCTTTGTACTATCAATACAAATTAAGGAATTCATTAGTTAATAATAACTCATTCAGCATCAGGATTTGAATAAAGCAAAGCATTTCCTGAGTGAGAAAAGGGTCATAAAACAAATCAAAATGTATTATATGCAGCATCAACAGTCACAGTTTTCTTAGTTCAGAGATATGACAAGAAGACATTGAAATTTAAGACAACCAGAAGACTTAATGCTTTTTCCCCCCATAAGAATCTGGTGACAGGACTTATACTCCAAAGAGTTGCCTTATAAGGGTTCATCAGCATTATTAAGGAACACTTCTTTTTAGCTTGCATGAATAGCCTACATTGAACCCTTTCTATGAATTCCTATAGCAGATATAATACTTAACCCCATTTACACAAAGGCTTAATTTACTCTTATAGTAGAAAAAACAGAGCCCAAGTTTGGGGGCATAGAAGAAAGAAATAACTTTCACATCATAAGCTTTTCCAGTGAGCAGAAACTATGGAAACCTCAGCTGAGTCTTCAATCCAATAGTCCACAGGTATGTTCAGAAACAGGGAACCTACAGGAATATTGCTTTCCCTGATGGCAATACTCAGACCAAGTTAAAAAGAGCAGAAGTAACAGTCATCAGTAGTACCAAGCAAATCCTTCTTTCTATTTGCAATGTCAACAGGTCACTACACCTATAAGCTATGTATTAAACAAAATTACATGTTTGACCACATTGAAAACACTATATTAATATAGTGAAACACTTTGATTCACTTTTGATGGCAAATCACAGATAATTGAGGTAAATATGATTTGAGGGTGAGGGAAAAGTTCAAGAATAAGGGCCTACTATTGATATAGATGCATTAATTCTTAATTTTACATTGCCAGTGGATACTGGAATGATGAGAGAAGGTTCCCTTCACCTTCCTCTCACCATGGGGAGTATCCTTAAAGGAAAAGTGAAAAGTAGATCTAGCCACATTTTCAAAAGTCTGCGTGAGGTAGATTCAGAGTCAGTTTTATGGTCCACATGTCTTATGTTGCCCAGTCATCAACAGAATTTACACAATAACCTGCTACTTGACTTACAGACTATGCAGTGAATTCCCTTTTCTTTATAGGCATTCTTATCAGAAATGAATGATTTTTTCAGAAACAAAGATCTACAGGAAGTCAGAGAAAGCCATCATCTGGGTAACAACACAATAAATGATATTAATGGAAGATTTTTAAATTGTTGAAAATTATATAAATAATATCACACAGCCACATATGATGAATATAGATTAAAAGCACCCTGCTTCTTTAGAAGAAAACAATTATAGAAAGGAAAGAATTCCAAATTATTCTTCAGCAACAGAAGGGCAACTGAAGACTAGAATAATGGCAAAGACTAGAATAATTGACAAATTTTGATCACTAAATTGCTTTATGGTAGTGGTCCCCCATTCCCAATAGCAAACAATCTTTCAAATTTTACTTATGCTTTACTGACATCACTAGCAAAGTGAAATTGACTGAAGACAATGCAGGAGTCCTCTGAGCAAGCAGTCTGGGAAATAAATAGCAATAAATCTTGATTAGCATGGCTTCTAGCCAGAGGTGATAAAGAATGAGTAACAGACATCTGATCTGGAGTCCCTTATTACATTATCTTAAGTAATATTTGGGTTTATTTTTAACCTATTCTTCAAACACATATTGTAAGGCAAGGAAAGTATTTTTATTAGTGGGAAAGAAATGTTTTTCTAGATGAACCAAGTGAAAAAGATAAGACTGAAGCTGTTTATCTGAAAGACACTGGAATACTAGAAAAGAGCAGCATGGATGAGAAAGAAAAGAGGTATGAATTTTGTCGTGGATCTATCATGACCTTGTTTGACCCAGAACAAGGCCAAGGAATAAAATGGATCACTGCCTCATCTACAGCATGGAAATATTATGAGGATTTATAGATGTCAGTAAGTAGAAAAGTAAAGACTAAGGTAGAAGAGTAACAAATTAAAAATGGAACCATATTAGTTTTCCTCTTTTTCACATAGTCACAGAATGCAGTAACACTTTTTACATTCCCCATTGTTTCTATCTTTCTTCCTACCCACTATTTCTCACACCAACTTGAGTTGGCAATTGAAGCTTTCACTTGAATTAGTCTTATAGAAATCAAGTATGGAAAACCAAGACTAACTGAAACAGAAAAAAATATTTAAGTCTTTTAACTTTGATGTTAAAATCTCTCATTTAATGAAAACTCATGCGTATAATTGAATGCTAAGTCAACGAGCCAATGAGTATTTATTGAGCCCCTGCTAAGTATTTGGAACTGTCCCAGGCACTGTAGTTGTTTTTTTGTTTGTTTGTTTGTTTAATTTAAAAAAACAAAAACAGATACTTGGTCTTAAAAGCTTAGAATATGTTTGTGACACAGACTTGAGAATATAAAGTAATATATTATCAACACTAATAAAAGAGAAAAATGGTAATTGGCGTACGAGCTACCCTTTTCATTGGCTAATCAGGGCTATATGCAAATTAACTGCCAACTAAGATTGGCAGTTAACTGCCAACAAGATGGCGGTTAATTTGCATATGTAGGCACAATGCAGGGAGGCGAAAGGGAAAGCAGGAAGAAGCCCCCTGCCACTGACAGTGATCGGAAACCCAGGGGGGAGCTAAGAGCCGGGGGGCAGGGCAAAGCCCTGAGGCCGCCTTTGCCCTGCCCCCCAGCCATGATCAGAGAATCAGGCGCCTTTTCCGCCCTGGCCAGTGATAGCAGGAAGTAGGGGTGGAGCCAGCGATGGGAGCTGGGCACGGTCGAAGCTGGCAGTCCCAGGAGCTAGGGGTCCCTTGCCTGGGCCTAAAGTGAAGCCCACGATTGTGGGGCCACTGCAGCTGCAGGTCCCCGCTGCCCGGGCCGGACGCCTAGGCCAGAGGCGTCAGGCCTGGGTAAGGGGCCGATCCTGCGAGTGGAGGGTGATGGGGGTCAAAGCCTGAGGGCTCCCAGTATGTGAGAGGGGGCAGGCTGGGCTGAGGGACACTCCCCCACCACACACACACCCAGTGCACGAATTTCGTGCACCGGGCCCCTAGTCCTATATAATAAAAGGGCAATATGCAAATAAACCAAACTGTAGAACAACCAAACAACCAATCAAAGCATAATATGCTAATGATATGCTAAGGCTACTCAACCACTCACTATAAGTGCACTGACCACCAAGGGGCAGACAGTCAACTGGTCAACCAGTCACTATGACATGCACTGACCACTAGGGGGCAGATGCTCCAACCGGTAGGTTAGATTGCTGCTGGGGTCCAGCCGATCAGGACTGAACAAGATGAGCCACACATGCTCTGGAGCCCTCCCACAGTCCCTTCCTGGCCTGATCGTGCACCAGTGGGGTACCTCACCCTGGCCTGCACCCTCTCTCAATCTGGGACCCCTCAGGGGATGTCGGAGAGCCGGTTTGAGCCCGATCCCACAGGCCACTCCCCTTGGGAGGGCACCAGACACAGGGCTCGTGGCTGGTGAGCACTACTGCGGCAGTGCAAGCCTCTCCCGATTGGGCGCAAGCCCACAGCAGGCACAGTGGGCCCAGGATGAGCAGGAGTGGAGGAAGGAGCTGTAGGCAGCGTTGGACTGCGGGTTTCAGCCCAATCCCTGCAGGCCACCCAGAGGGACCCCACCCATGCACGAATTCGTGCACCGGGCCTCTAGTATTATATAATAAAGGGTTAAATTCTAAGATTACATTTTAGAAAATAAGAGGAAAATATTCAGTATGATGTATGCTTTAGTCAGTATATAATTTCTGGCATTAAAAACTAAATAGACCTAAAAGACTAGAACAATGGTAAAAAGCTCAGAAGGAAATGAGTGGGTATGATTGTAAATCCATAATATTTCACTGAGGAAAGTAAAGATACTAAATAGAACTAAAAGACTAGAACAATGGTAAAAAGTTCAGAAGGAAATGAGTGGTTATATTATAACTCTGCAATATTCCACTGAGGAAAGTAAAGATACTAATTTACAGTAGATTTTGCTAAACATATACATTAAAATATCTAAGGAAATCACTACAAGAATAAATATGGAGGTAACTCCCAAAAGAAGAGAGGGGGAAAACTCAATCCAAGGTAAACCCAACAAAAAGAAACAGAAAAATTAGAAATTGAAAGCACAAAAAGTATAGACACAAATTTTAAAGTATTGGTAATTAAAATTAATGGAAATGAACTGTAATCTTTGGTTGAAAACAAGATTGTTGCTCTAGCCAGTGGGATCCAGTTGGCTGGGTATCGTCTATGCACAGAAAGGTTGCTGGTTCAATTCCTGGTCAGGAAACCAATTGATTTTTCACTCTCATATTGATGTTTATCTTTCTCTCTCCCTCTTCTTTCCTCTCTCTCTAAAATCAACACAAAATCTTTTTTTAAAAATAAAAATATAAAAACAAGATTGTCATAGTGAATTTTTTAAAAATACAACTATGAGCTATTTATGGGCTTCAAAAGATCATAGAACATTGAAAGGTTGAAGATTAAAAGCTAAAAATTATATGCTAGACGAATACCAATTAAATAAATCTGGTATTAATAATAGACAAAATAGACCTCCATCTCAAAATCACTGGTAGAGACAAATGCAAATGTTTTTCCTTGTGATGCTCACAACAAATACATATCATAAAGTATAATATGTATATATTATAAAGTATTCTATATATCATAATGTATATAAAACCATATATATGTGTGTGTTTTTAAAATAAACTTAACAATAAACATGTAAGACCTTTATGGAGAAAATTAGAAATACATGGAAAGACATACCACACTCAATATCCTAAGATGCCAACTCTCTATTAATTGATCAATAGTTTCAGTATAAAATCAAATTATTAAGTTTATTGGTACTCCTGTGTGTATATATAAGTTTATTTGCTGATCTAAGTCTTACATGGAAGAGAATATACCACAAAGTGCCATACCACACTGAAAGAAAGAGCACAGGGTGGTTTTTGTTAATATATATATATATATATATATATATATATATATATATATATATATATATATATATGCCTAAACCACCATTGGACCATTGGACCATTCAACCAGTAGCTATGATGTGCACTGACCACCAGGGGGCAGATGCTCAACGCACAGGCATGGAAACATGGAACAGACTGATGAATCTCAGAAGGAAGGGAGAGGGGTGAGGACGGGAAGAGATTAACCAAAGATCTTATATGCTTACTAGAGACCCGACGTACAGATTCGTGCACCTGTGGAGTCCCTCAGCCTGACCTGTAGGGATCAACCTGAAACTGGCAGTCCAATATCCCCTGAGGGGTTCCATATTAGAAGAGGATGCAGGCCAGGTTGAGGGGCCCCACAGGCCTCTAGTATTAATCATAAACCTCTAGTACTAAGAGACAAGTTAGTACTGGAGAGGTAGCATAATGTTCAACCCTGGGTCTGCCACTTTCTGAAAAACTGACCTTGGGTAAGTTAACTTATCCCTTTGTGCCTCAGTTGCCACATCAATAAAGTGGAAATAGTAAGAATACCTTCCCTGTAAAGATCAAATGAGTTAACCTTTCTAACTTTCTTGGAACAGTGTCTGGCACACATTAAACACTATATACATATTTGATAAATAATAGTGTGGTATAGATACATGGAAAAACAGGTAACTTCATCAAATCCATGCATCTTGATCTATGAAGCCGGTAACCCTGTAGATCAGTGGGGGAAATGAACAATTCAAAAAATGGTACTGAAATAATTGACTATCCATATATGGAAAATTAAAATAAACCCCTACCTCACATCTGAATAAAAATACATTTCCAGATCTATCTATGATTTAAATAAAAGTGAAAATGTTTAAAAATATTTAGAAGAAAATATAGGAGAATACTTCTATGAGCTCAAACAAGATGCAAAAGCATAAACTGAACAATTTATTTGACCACATTAAATGAAGATGATTCATAGCATACTATAAAATAATAAAAAGATAAGCAACACAGTAGAAGATATTTGCAGCATTATAACCAACGAAGGATATATCCAGAATATAGAAAAAAACAAAAGAACAAAAACTCTTATGAACCAATTTAAAACACAAACAACCCAATAAAAATTAATTTGAAAAGGTTGACTACAGAATAGGAAACATGAAATGATTCTCATCTTTTTAAAATCCCTATTAGTAATCAGAGAAATGTAACCTGAAAACACAATGACCTCATTTTTCATCTATCAGGTGGTGATGTGGAAGGAGACCTCACATTTACCCCTGGTAAAACAGTATGAAATAACATTTCATATCATCTTGCAAAGTTGGCCAAGAGCACAGACATGACATGGCCACACACACACACACACACACACACACACACACACACACACACACACTTCTTGCACATGAGCAACAAGAGATGTGTACAAAATGTTTATAAAAGCATTGTTTGGACACAAAAATAAAACCAGAGATAATTATAATGTGTACCACACATCATACATAAAAAAATAGTTGTAGCAGTCATACACAAGAGCACTATTCATCAATCGGGGGTGGGGAGATAAACTGTCTCATACAGCATCAAGAATGAATGTAAAACATATACAGATGGGACAAATAAGCAAGTCACAGAAGAATGCATATAGTATATGGATCCATTTATACAAAGTGCAAAACCAGGCACTCTCTTCTGAGATTGGAGAGGAACAATGAGGGCTGGAAAGGCAGACAGGTCAAGTGAGTATAGAGAGTCTGGGTATCATCATCTTAGCACTTTGTATCTCCGGACTTCATGTTCATGAAGAAGTTTATTCAGACAACATGTACTCTCCTCTTCAGTTCTCGCACTCTATTAGCCTAAGTAGAATGCTGAGTCATTGTGAGCTCAGAAAACATAATCTGGGAGCATGCTACAATGACAAAGATGAAACTAGAATGCATCATTCATACAGCCTGAGGCAGTAGCTAGAAAAATAATGGATGGATAGATGACTGGGTGGTTGGCTCTGTTCTTGGGGCTTATCAGAGTTATACAGAATGTACGGTTACTAATGATTTTAGAAATAGTTTCATACTAAAGAGTTGATTTGATGTCACGCATAAATGATATCATTATATCGTGTTTGTTTATTATTCAGCAAATAGTGATAGTGAGGAGATCATAAGCTGTTCTCTTAAGTGAAAAAAAATCATTCTTACATCAGTTTCTTAAAGAATTACAACATGTATTTACCACTGAGAATATGGTTTTCAAATATGTTAAAAATGACGGCAGTCCTATAAAAATATTCCAAGACTACTCCGGGATGAATTTGTCAGAAATGCAACTCCCTCAGAAATGCACATCACCTTCATTAAGAATGCCAGGAGGTCAAGAATTATTTGTTTCCGTACTGATAGAAAAATAATATCGGTCTAAGTAAACTCTAAGCATCATAAAGGAAGCTACCAGAATATTTACTCATAATCACTGTATTTTCCCTTCCTTGACATGAATGCATCCGATGTTTTACACAAGTGACAGGTCTCCACACTGAATTCAGCCATATGATCTCACTTTCATGCTATCATTACAGAAGCAAAAGCAAATGAAAGCTAGGTAGAAACAGTATAGTTAATTAGACTGTGGGGTGCATTATGTTTGATTCTTCCCACCCAACCACAGAGATCCTCTCATCTGCAGCAAAATCACACACACACACACACACACACACACACACACACACACAGAGTACACGCCCCACCCAGCTCCCTGTGGTATCCTCATTAGTCACACTTTCCCTGATCTGGAGAGGCTACTGTGAGTCACCTCACACACACATGCACACACACACACATGTGCACACACACACATACAAACTCCACAGAAATTAAGCCCTCATATCAGGTAGAAAAACATTTCTCATATATTTCACAGATGACACAGTGTAGCTTAAGTGGCTGCAAATGATAATCACTAGTCCAGACTTTGATAAAATAAAAAGTGCTGAATTCCAAATTTTCTCAATTCATTTCCCCCTTACCACCATCCAAATGGAGGTCTTACATCTGAAATTTGATTATGTCTGGCTTATGCAAACCAACAGTAACCATTAGCTTGCATGTTAAAGCTTTGATTTTCAGGAGGGAAAAGGTTTTTAAAAAATAGAACTACAGTAACTTAGATTACAATGTAAAGAACGTTTATTTATAAATTTCAAAATTTACCAGCCACTTATCTAGATGCATTTCTGAGTATCAGTTTATTTTTTTTAGCATCATTCACAGAATCAAATAGCTGGAGAAGTCATTGAAAAGCTATCAAACCGATCATCCAGGCTCAGATGGAACTGTAGCCATACTAGGCCAGAAGAAATATCTATCTCCTTTCTAATGAAGTTCAAATGAGTAGCCACAATGTCCCTTCTTATCCTATCTCCAAATCTCAAAACCTCCCCAGTTCATCAGATTCTTTTGAAATACAACGAAACCTCTTGGTGTTTTTTTTTTGTTTTTTTTTGAACTTCAAACAAAAGGGAAAATACTTGGTAACATTTGAATACTAACCCCAATAACAAAATTATTAATGAATATAGGAAATAATGAGGCACAGAGAACGAGGTCATAGAAGGTGAAACTCACGCATGTCTCCTGTGAAAGCCACCATCATCCTGGACTTGGTTTCATAATGACTACAAGATGAACACTTGGATTCTTTTCATCTTATTTTTCCCTTCCTTGCTAAGATCTCTTTTCCTTCTTTCTCTTTTACTTTGGGGTAACAACAACAAAAAAATATAACAGATGTTAGGTAAGAGTCCTAGGCATTCCCAACAAAAGGAAGCCACAAAATTGTGAAGTTGCCAAAGGTCAGAAAACAATTCTGCCGAATGTGTTTAATTGCTGTGAGATCCCTGTTTCCATCCCTGCTCTCCAGTAAATGAATCCTCGCTTCGTGCTCAGTAACCCCACTGTCAGCTCAGAAAAGTGAAGAAGTACTACTGCAACCAGCTTCCACCGTGTGCCAATGATGCCTAGTTCTCAGGGCTTTGATCACTCTAACTTGCTGTATCAAAAGGACCTGCAGAGTGCCTTTAAAAAAGGCCTTCAATGGGACAATAAAAGAGAAACATGTTCAGGAACAGTTACTGAAATTGAGCCGAGACTGAAGCTGGAACCAGGCCCACTTTGCATCCATCTGCCACCCACTCCGAATGTGCCAGCACTGCCTACTCTCCACCCCGGTGCCTCTTCCTTATGTTTGGAAAACTGCCTCCCTTACTCAAAAAGGTAACACACCTGCTGTAGAACTTCTACATGAAAAGTCCTTTCATGGCAATGACTGCAGTCTGATTCAACCTAATAGTTGGGGGCGGGAGGGGGGGTTGTTTTTAGTTTCTTTTTCAGTATTTTAATATCTTGACTACATCCATTCATTCATTGTCTCATTCATTTATCGAAAGTCTACTAGGTGTCAGATCTTGTACTAGACTTTAGTTAGAAAATGGTGAGACAGAACTTGCATATTTCCTGTGTTCAGTGAAGCTTTCAGTCTATCTAAATAAAATTAAAAAGTCACAAATATAACCTTTGTATGAAGATGAGTGTTACACACAGATGGACACATGTCCATAGTGTTGTAAGTTTGTGAAAGGCTGAGCGGACCTAGCCTCACAGGTGAAAGAAGACTCCTTTAATGAAACAGTGATTGAGCTCAGATGTAGAGGAAGCTTAGGAGCTGATTCTATACCAAAACCACTTTCTTTGTTACACAGATCTATATTTCACTTGGGTCAACACTGTTCATCGTTTCCAGAAAGAATGAGAATAATCCATCTTCCTTTTATAAAAAAAAAATGGTTGGAAACTGAAAATATAAAACCCATTCATCTCTGTGTTTAACAATAAACAGAACACAGCTGGGCTTTTCCCCTTTGCTTTCCAACTGAATTTGTTAAACTCATAAAGAGTAAATGAATGGACCACCCTTCACATGTTACTCCCCCACCATATATAGTATAAAACTTAGAAAGTTTGTTTGCTTTCCCTTTAGTATTAAGATTTTTTTTTCTTGTCTCATTTTCTGGTGACATTAATATCCTTTCTCATTCCATATTCCCCATAAAAGTACATATTTGTAAAGACATTTTGCTGAACTTAAGAGGGAATTAGACTTCAACCCACTTCAAAGCATTCTCAAACACCTTACCTCAGGTGTCTCAAAAATAAAAATTGTTTCCTTCACTGCACAATTTACAACACCATCTCAATTTTCCCTGAATTTTTTGTTAAGATACAGTATGCATCTTCAAGCCCCAATTTTTTTTCTAACCTTATAATCCCAACTCCTTCCTATAATTCTGACTACAATTTCCTTCATGTAAGAAATCTCTCCTGGTTTGTCTAGATCAGTGGTTCTCAACCTTGGCTGCACATTAGAATCACCTAGGAATCTTTTTAAAATCCTGATTTCTGGGCCTCATCCTCCGGAAATTCTGTTTCTTTGGTATGGGGTGAGGCCACAACATTAGTAACAAAGAAACAGAATTTCCGGAGGATGAGGCCCAGAAATCAGGATTTTAAAAAGGTTCCCAGGTGATTCTAATGTGCAGCCAAGGTTGAGAACCACTGGTCTAGATAGACAGAGTTCACTCTGATTCTTTATTTCATTCTGCTGCCCTTATTTTTGTTAGCACAACTTATCTAGCAGGCTGGCTTGGATGCAGAAACTCAGGGAAACGGGGCGATTAATCAGGCCCAGTGACAGTGACCCTGTGTTTCTTCTCTATATGGAAACATAAAATATGGCCCAGTCACACCTGAACATTTCAGGAGTGATTACAAGGAAGCAACATAGATCTTATCCATTACTCCCCATTGTTTATGAGGCCTGTCAATCTATCAAAGAAGAAAATGAAGTAAGTCTGCCATGATTTGTCTTCAAAGTATCACACTGACTGTTTCCTATTTTATCATGCATTTTTTAAAAATATGTTTTTATTGACTTTAGAGAGAGGAAGGGAGGGTTACAGAGGGATAGAAACATCAATGATGAGAGAGAATCATTAATCGGCTGCCTCCTATATGCCCCCTACTGGGGATCAAGCCCACAACCCAGGCATGTGCCCTGACTGGGAATCAAACCATGAACTCCTGATTCATAGGTCAACACTCAACCACTGAGCAACATCAGCCAGGCTATCATGCATTTTTATTTTCTCCCACATGATGGTCATGTTGACAATATCATGTATCTTAAAGGAAAGGGCAACTGCCAAGGTTAGTGTATAATAAGGGGCTTGAAATCCAAGGAGATCAGTATCCAGGACAGGAAACCAAGTAACTGCTATCCAGGAATCCCTACAGGGTTGGGAGATTGAGAGTCATACCGAGACAAGGAGTAACAAATATTGGAAATTAAAAGCAAGTGGGATCTTGATACTAAGTCACCTTTTTGTAATTCCCTACTCATTCATATATTTTCTATAAAGCAGGCAGCAGTTCCCAAGTTTGGGTTGTCTGGATGGGGTGGCAAGTGATAGGCTCAAAGCATATCAACATCTGACACTTGTTCTGACCTCTACCCTACATAACAACATCATAAGTAACTCCATGATCAACTAAAAGCCAATGCTCTCCTGCTGTTAGAGTCACATGAGGGCATTTTGCAACATGAAGGTCATCTATCACTAAGGCATACTATTGGGAACATATTCCCAGGTGTCCCAGGGGTATTCTCAATAAGTCATTATGAATCGATCATCCAAGTTCTTATATAATTGATTTTCAAGCCTAGTTATGTATACAAATAAACTTTTGGGGGTAATAGATTCCATATATTTACAACATAGTTGTATAAAAGTAACCTATTTCATTTTATTTGACCTAAAAATAAAAAAGAAACCAGTTTTATTAAGCATCAAATATGAAGTAATACAACCTGTTTGTCATCCTTCAATTCTTTTCATCATCACAAGCCAGCTATTATATCCATTTTGCAGCTTAATGCGGTCAACTACTCAGTAATCAGGGGAGCAGAGACTAGCAAAGATATGACAGATAAGTCTACCCTCCAACACCTGCCTGCCCTCTGTTCACGAACATGCTTCATGAGTTTTTGGCAGCCTTAAAACATGCTATGGTCTCTCTTCTCCACCCCAAATACCTAGAAATTACAAAAAAATTGTTCAAACTAAGACAAGGAACCCTCAGCAAACCTCAGATTCAGGGACACTATTATGAACCCCTACACAATGGGAGACAGCATCTAAACAAAGAAGGAACACAAAGCTCCAAGATTCAGCTGTAAATAAGAAGTGACTGTTAATAATGACAACAATGTGGAATAAATTCTACATGATGGCAACATGGTAGTTGACAAAAGATAAGTAAAAGAGGGGGGGAAATGGAAATAATGCTAGAGTTCTTTTCTTAAACATGGTGGAATAGTATATAATCAATTCTGAACCCTACTAAAAATATATTTTACATAAATCAAATATGTATTTTAAATATGTATTTATATATAAATCAAACCTATATACTTAAAATACATATCAAAATATAAAATCTTACCTATTAAACACATGTAGTTTATTAGAATGGCCATCATCATAAAGATAACAAATGCTAGTACAGATACAAAGAAAAGGAAACTTGTGCACTGTTGTTGGGATTGTAAATTGGTGCAAACACTAGGGAAAATGGTATAGAGGTTCTTCAAAAAATTAAAAATAGAATTACCATATGATCCAGCAATTTTACTCTTGGAATATATAAAAAAAATACTCAAAAAGATACTTGCATCCCTATGTTCATTGCAGCATTATTTACAATGGCCAAGACATGGAAACAATCTAAGTATCCATTGATGGATGAATGGATAAAAAAAAGTTGGTATAAATACAATGGAATATTATTCACCCATTAAAAAAAAATAAAGAAATTTTACCATCTGTGACAACATGGATGTACCTTGAGGCATTATGCTTAGTGAATAAGTCAGTCAGAGAAAGACAAATACTGTATGAACTTACTTAGATGTGGAATCTATAAAAGTAAGCAAAATGACAAACACAAAACCCATAGAAAATGATATCAGATTTGTGGTTACCAGAGGCGGGGGATGGGGAAAGGAGAATTGGAAGAAGGCAATCAAAAGATATAAACTTCTAATTATAAGTTAAGAAGTACTAGGGATGTAATGTGCAGCATGATGACTATAATTAACACTGCTGTGTTGTATACAAGAAAATGGTTAAGAGAGTGGGTCCTAAGATTTCTCATCACAAGGTGAAAGTTTTCCTTTTCTTTTTATTGTAGCTATATAAGATGATGGGTGTTAACCAAATATGTTGAGATAATCATTTTGCAATATATATAAATCAAGTTGTACATCTTAAACTTATGTAGCAAAGTGTGTCAATTGTTTGTCAATAAAACTGGAAAAAAGGAGGGCAAGTATGTGCATTAAAAATTTAGAATGCCAACCAGAGAAATGTTTAATTTTCAAGTAATTAAAGGGGAAATAAATAAAACAACTACAACAAACACAACAAAATACTCAATTCAGCAAATTTCAGGACATGGGACGGAGAGTAAATAGCATGACAAACAAAATAATTCCTAAAAAGTAAAATTCAAATTAAATATAATTATATTAACTCAACTTTTAAAATACAAGTTTTTTCAAATTCTATTGAAAGGAAATAAAAAATATCTCTAAAGCAACTTTTCAGATGAATGTAGAAATTAAAGGTGGAAAAGGAGATACCCAAAAAGTTAATAAAAAGAAGCTATGCAATGGTGATGTGCAGAAGAAAAGGAAGGAGAGACAGCAGCAGCAATATGAAAAGCAAAAACAAGAACCAAAAGGAATATTTCATGTTGATAAAAGTAACAATCAACAGAGAAAACCTTGATGAAGCAAGCAACATAATTGATAAGAGAAATGTAATTCAAATACAAGGAAAAACTAATAAATCTGCAAACATTTTGTGTTTGCAATGTACCTTTCTAGCTAATAGACCAAAATATTTAAGGATATTGGAGATTTAATTAACAGATTTACATATACATAAGTTTTGCTTGTATAAATGTATGTATGCATGTATAGATAGATGGATAGATTAGATAGATGATAGATAGGTAGATAGATAAGAAGATATACTTTGTGTTCAAACATTATAGAGACAGCCTCGAAAACTGATCATACAGTACACGAATACATCATATTCCAAAAGAGCTTATTTCATTAAAGACACATTCATTAGGCAGGATGAAATAAAATTAACAACTAAAATAACATTAAAAAGCAATGCAAATTTTTAAAGTAGGAAATACAGTGATTTTTAATAGCTCATGTGCCAGAGGGAAGGGGGTGGGGAAAGAAAGGGGTCCTAATATGAGGTGACAGAAGATTTGACTTTGGGTGGTGAGCACATGGTCCTGTATACAGATTTTGTAAATTAGTAATCCACACATGAAACCTAAATGTTCATGATGACTAATGTCACCCCAATAAAATTTAATTAAAAAAATAACTCATCTATACTAATAAAAGGGTAATATGCTAATTAGACTGGGAGACCTTCCGGACATCCTTCCAGACAAAGCCATGGTGGTGGGGTTGAGGAAGAGGTGGCTAGGGGCGATCAGGCCAGGAGGGGAGGGCAGTTGGGGGCAAACAGGCCAGCAGGGGGGCAGCTGGGGGCGAGAAGGTCAGAAGGGGAGGGAAATTAGGGGAGAGCAGGCTGGTGGGGGGGAAGTTGGGGGCAATAAGGTAGGCAGGGGGGCAGTTGGGGGCAAGCAGGCTGGCAGGGGGGGAGGCCAGCAGGGGGATGTGCACTGTGGCTGGCCAACCAGCATGATCAGGGGCAGAGCCAGCCAGCCAACCTCCGCAGCCCCTCCCCCCAGCCGGCCTACCCATATCAGCCCCAATCAGGGCAGGCTGGAAGGACCCCACCCATGCACAGATTTGTGCTCTGGGCCTCCAGTGTATAAATAAAAGACAAATTGGAAACAGGAAATGTACAATAAAAGAGTGCTAATATTAAAACCAGTGAGAGATGCTCAGAGGAAGTTTTCAGCAAACTTCCCAATGGGACATGGCAAAAGCAGTCCTGAGAAGGAAGTTCACAGCACTTACAGGCCTACTTCAAGAAATAAGAAAAACAACTAATAAACTAGCTAACCCTACAACTAAATGAATTAGAAAGAGAACAACAAGAAAAGCCCAGAGGAAATAGAAGGAAGGAAATAATGAAGATCAGAGCAGAAATAAATTACATGGAGACTAAAAAAAAAACACAAAACACTACAAAAGGTCAACAAATCCAAAAGCTGGTTCTATGAAAAGATAAACAAGATTGATGAACCCCTAGCCAGACTCATCAAGAAACAAAGAGAGAGGACCCAAATAAATAAAATCAGAAATGAAAGAGGCCATTACAGAAATACAAAGGATTGTAAGCAAATACTATGAGCAACTATATACCAGCAAACTGGACAACCTGGGTGAAATGGACAAATTCCTAGAAACATACAATCTTCCAAAACTCAATAGGAAGATTCCAAAAACTTGAGTAGGCCAATAACAACAGATTAAATTGAAGCAGTAATTAAAAACTTCCAGCAAACAAAATCCTGGACCGGATGGAATTATATATAAATTTACCAAACATTAAAAGAACTAACACCTATCCTCCTCAAACTCTTCCAAAAAAATTCAAGAGAAAGGAACACTTCCAAGCTCTTTTTATGCTGCCAGCATTATCCTAATTCCAAAACCAGATAAAGAAACTACAAAGAAAGAAAATTACAGGCCAATATCCCTGATGAACACAGATGCTAAAATCCTCAACAAAATATTAGCAAATCGGATCCAGCAATATATTAAATTGATCATACACCATGATCAAGTGGGGTTTATTCCAGGCATGCAAGGCTGGTACAATAATTGCAAATCAATAAATATAAAAAAAGAGTACAATAGAATGTTTTCATTGAATTTAACAAGATAATTCTGAAATTCATATAGAAGAGATAACATTCAGGAATAACCAAAGCCTGGAATTGTGTCCTACCGAATACCAAAATATACTACAAAGATGTATAAATAAATAATATGTCATTAGTTCAGAAATAGACATCTTGGTCAATAAAATAGAATAAAAATAGAGAAGTTGGCTCATTACATGTGAAAATTTTATATATGAGAAAAATAAGCATTTTAGGTTAATAGATAAAGGCTTTTATCTAGTTAATTTTTTAAAACTCAGGGTTAACATAATGTGCTTCACACTCTCCTTTGTTTATCTCACAATATACACATATTTCAATTCATCAACATTGTATACCTTAAACTTACACAATATTATATGTCAATTACATCTCAATAAAGCTTCAGGGAAAAGATTTACTGAAAATTATTTTTACCTAAGCCTGGTTATCTCTTAGGGTTGTTGTATTTAATGAGATGGTACATGTAAAAAAAAACAAAAAAAAACAAAAGCTAAAACAAAAACAATAAGATGTATTAAAATGTCCCTAACATAATAAGCACTCAGTAAATTTGGTATTAATAATTATTTTAAAATTTTAGAATACATTAAAATTTGATTGATGACAATTGAATATTATTATTCTTTGTCTTATAGTCCTTAGAATGTTTGCTGAATAAAATCAGAATCCAGTATTCCATTCTCTTACCTTGCTCTATTATTTTTAGTTTCTCTTATAACTTGATTTAATTTAATAATTGCCTCAAAAGAAAACTTTATTCCCAAATATAGCACAGTTAAATGTAAGATTAATCATTTTTATAAGCCATTTTGAGCAGAAAAGTGAAAGGGAATAGAAACCTTCAACTACTTTTTTTAAAGTTAAAATAATTTATACATATGAAGGTATCTTTCCCTTTAAGTTTCACCAATTGGTATATCTGTCTTTTTAGGACTACAACCCTGCTGGAAATCAGCTATAAATATAAATTGCTAAATGTGGTAAATTTTTCTTCCCTTAAATTGTGAGATTACTTTAAAAAATGTATCTATATTTCTAATAACATCTATCTTAAAATGATTTCTAAATTGCTGCTTAGTTACTTACTTTCTTCCTAAGGAGTAAAAATACATGAGGGGAGTGGCTGGGACAGTGATTTGTCTGGACAAATGAAGCTTTAGGATAAATCTAATGCATCTTCTTGGCCTAGGAGATAAAATGAGCCAGAAGTAATCAATAGTGACATAAATCAAGAAGAGACCACACATCAAAGCAAATTTGAAATTTTGTATGTTTGGGGAGTAGTGGTGGGCAGCTGATTCAGAAATGTAGGTAATAAAGCAATGGCTTGTCTAATTAATAGGAATTCTCCAAATTCAATTTATATAACCACCTAGAATAATTACAGTTCTCAGGAGAACTTAAAGAGTAAAAACATTATAAAATTGAAGGCAAAATGGTTTTTAATGCATACTGGTAGAAGCTTTGGTTTCTTAATGATTCATAATCATTACCTAAAATAACATAGTTTGTCAAAGAATTTTTTTCATCTTTCAAGTAAATGTAGAGCTGAAATACATCCCTGAGGTTTTAAAAAACTGTTCTTGGCTTTCTTCCAATAATATGCTCATAGAGTCTTAGAGAGAAGAGCAACAGTTTTAGCCTCAAACTTCCCCCAACTAAAATCCCTCACTTTGTGTATGAAAATCAAGAATGAATTCTCACCTCATCCTTAAGTCTGGGAGCGTATCAACAACAAAAAAAACACATTCACCAAAAAAAATCCTGCTAATGGATACAAACAGAGAGAAATAGAGAGTAGATAAACACCACTCTAATGTGTTTTCTTAAAATAGAAAAATATATCTAAGGTTATTATAAAAAATTAAATTTGTTAATGATATATAAAGAGCTTCAGATGTTAACCATATTCCTTTTACAAAAATAGAACTCCATCTCTATTGAGTTAGTCATGGTGAGCCATCATTCACATTGGCCTAATTTCTGGAGGCCCTCAAACCACCCCTTTAAATTAAAAGATATGAGAGAGAGAGGTGGACATGAGAGAGAGAAAAACAGTATAAGGATAGGATATAAATAATGCTACAGGAATTCTGTATCACCATAGAACTCCAATCATTGAATATATTAAGTAAAACTTGCCTCTATCAAAGAGACAGCTCAAAACAGACTATTAAAATTATGATTTTATAAAAAACTTTATAAAAACAGGAGATTACACTGAAGCTTAATAATACAGGTAGCCAGAATTGTTCATTTCATTGGAAGAGAAGGAAAACTTAATTTCTCTCCCTCTTCTCACATTGACACATATTACCTGACAAGTGTCTTTGAAGATACATAAGGGACATGTGGGAAATAGATGGGAGAGTGATCTTACAATGCCCAAACTTTAGCAATAAAACAAGAGGTTTGGTTAGATCACATTACTGTGATGGCCACACAGTTTGGGGTAAAGTCCTAGTGCAAGGACTAAATAACAAAATTTAGGCTAATTCTCAGGCACTGTCTACATCCTGTCTCTCCCTTAAGGTACATCTTAGGTACCACCAGTTCCACGCAAAACAATGATGCCTGCCTCAGCTCATTCAGCCTCTGCTGCTTTAATGATATAATTCAATCATGTCTATTATTGCTCACGCATTTGTAGGGCATGTTCCTGACACTTTTGTAGCCTCAGTGGCTTCCTCGTCATTATTCCTCAGATTTAATAGGACAGGAACAATCCCACCACAGGGCTTTGCACTAGCTGTGCCCTCTGTCTGGATTGCACTTCCACAGGATATGCACAAGGTAACTCACATTGCCTTCAAGTCTTTCCTCAATCACCACCTTCTCAATGAACATACCTGGCTCTCTCCCTGACCCCCACACCCCCAAATGCTCAGATCCCACTCTACTTATCTTTTTTTCCATCTGTTCGTTATTATCATCTGCTAATATACTATTCATTTCCTTATTTACTATGTCTGTTATTTATTGTCTGTCTCCCTTTTTTAGAATGCAGGCTCCATGAGAGCAGGAATCCTTTTTTAGTTCACTATTGTATTTCAAGAGCCCGTAATAGTATCTGACACATGGTGGGTGCTCGACAAATGTTTGCTGAATGGACAAATGAGTATATGTCTTTAAGCCTCACAACAACCCATTAGATAAGAAACAAAACCTTAGAAAGATCAAGAACTGATCCAAGGTGACGCAGCCAAGAAGCAAGCATGCAGAATTATAACTACACAGTACTAGGGCACCTACATTATAATACCTACTACTTTGACCTTAAGAGTAACATTAGTTCTATGCATGCCTCATTTTCCCCAATAGTACTATGTCTTGTGTTCAATAAGTGCTCAGTAGACATAGGACAAAAAGGAAGAAGAAGCAACAAGTTATAAACATTATCCATTATCAATACTTCTAATTTTCAGATAATAAGCTATGAAGAGGAAGAACAGTATTGCAAACGAACAGCCCATTTTTCAGCACCACCATACTTAAGAAAGTTAGTATGTAGAAGAACGCATCTGTCATAATAAGAACCAGACTTAGTTCCCGTAAGTCTTTTAAGAAAAATCGCTTCTTATTCCAGTCTGTGGGACTAGCTAGAAACTGACTTTAAATTAATAAAATAATACTTTTAATGTTAGACCGTCTAAAATGATCAATACCATGTATTTACCCAAACTTTCTTTCTGTGTGTCATTTTTTCAGCTTAAGTATGAAGTATGATCACTCTGAAAAAAGTATGTATTAGAAATTATTGTGAAGCTGTTTTTTTAAATATTTTCTTTTTGTTCCCTTCTCTTACTACATAAAGAATTAGGAACAATTTGAAATTATAGTTAAAGACTCACCTACTTCTAGCCCTGGCTGGTTTTTGTTTGGATTTTTGTTTTTCAGTGGTTAGAGCATTGGCTGTGGACTGAAGGGTCACAGTTTCTCTGCTAAGAGCATATACCTTGGTTACAGGTTTGATCCCTGGCCCTGGTCTGGGCACGAGCAGGAGGCAGCCAATCAATGTGTCGTTCTCATGCTGATGTTTCTCTCTCTCCCCCTCCAACACTCTCTTCCATTTTCTCTAAAGACTGTCCTCCAGTGAGGATTAAAATATATAGTAGTTATATGTAGAAATACATAGTACCCCTCATAACCTGGCAATCGACTCTGCCACATTGCTATCTGAGATGTTACAAAGAGCGAACACATTTGATAAAATACTCAGGAGAATATTCTCATTTCAAATGTGTGTACCTTGCCATTTGAGCAGTGAAAATAGACAAAAAGTGAATGTTCAAGCATAAATTATCAGGCAAATTCCCATTAGATTTTGGATTTGATAATCCTTGAAGACAGGGTCTTTCTCGTATTCACCTTTGTATTTTCAGAGCTGACCCAGTGCTTGACACAGAACAAACATTCAATAAATGTTTATGGAATCAGATTAATATGCCTCAGGTCTCAACCAGAGATCTCCCTGCTCCAATTAAGCAATATAGCATAACAATCTTTTTACCTAATTGGCTCTGTGACTTTGTTAACTAGCCCAAAGTCTTATTCCTACAAATTCCTTGGATATAACTAATTATGCTTCTCTTATTTTTCTCTGTACTAACTTAATGCCATCAAATCACTACATAAATTTGCATAATCTTCTAAATCCTTCTTTCCCTATTTCTTGAAAGTAGAAACTATATGTGTAAGTATACACCACACTAAATAGAGTAAGTTTCCAAAATTACTGTCATTTTTAGAAGAAATCTGGTGAATAAACACCAAAGCAAGAAATGGAATTCTTACAGGTAGTATGTGTATACTCTTTCCTGGTAGGCTTTTAAAGGGCTATAAATACCATGAAAAGTCACACAGGATAATAAATAGGTGAAGGAAGTAAAAGTAAAGGTACAATCATTTCCTGATCTCCTAAGTTCTCAAGAGCCATATGTTATTCTTCTTTGTATCCCTATGTTGAACATGTAGCAGGCCCTCAATTTATGTTGAAGTAAAAGTGTAATGGGGGGGAATGTTATGCCAAACATCATTCATAAAGGTTAGCTGTTTATGAAAGTATCAAGATTTATGACACTTAGTGCCTAGTAATAGTACTAGATTCCCTTTTCATTGAACACTTATTTGATATCAGGTACAATGAAAGCATTTTATGTTCATTACCTCAGTTAATCTTAAATGTGACTTTAATGAGAGAAAGCTATCATAACTCCCACTTGATAAATGAGAAAACTGGTACAAAAATAAGCAATTTGCCCAAAGCCACCCACATAGTCAGTAGCAAAGCCAGAGTCCAAGTGTGCCAAATGTTCCTATTCTTAACAACCATACCGGGAATAATTGGTTAATTGGGGAAATATTACTGAAAGGAGAACACAAATAACAAGAAGGTCAAAAAATTTCTTGGGTATCCAAATTCCTTCATGTTATTCCTTATAACATGTCAAAAAAAAATCAGCCTCATCTTAGGGTCACTGCTTTATTTTATTAGAAAGAACAACCCTGATGTGAGGAGTAATGAACTTCAGGGGAAAGCTTTTTATTAGAATACCAAAAGAATTAAACCTGTTGATCCACTGAGGTGCCTGGTCTGTCTTTTTGATGAGAAAAAAATATTTTCCCACTGCCCCATGAGCCCTGGATTCCGTTCCGGAAATCTACAGGCTGGAAAACACTTCTAATGAAATTTGAGAACCCAAAGAAGCTCTGGAACTGAAGGGTTTGATTAGAGAGGAGAGAACCATGACTCAACAGAGGGTCATGCCAATATCCTGTCCTTGTGTCATGGGCCAAATAAATGCTGAGACTCCCAAATAACAGTCTTCTCAGCCTTTATGGCTCTCCATCCCAGCGAGTGATTGATTTACTGCAACTGTAAGGGAAACAGTCCAGACAAAGGTAAAAATAGCAGAGCCCACATGGTACAGGGAGGCAATTTTCTTTCAACTCAATCACTCAGAAAGAGTCCTGGAAGATCCAGAAGCAATTCGTGTTGGAGGTAACGTAGTTCATTTTCTAGAAATGCAAGAAATTTGGGTTTGAGGATTTATAGCAACGAAATAGGAATACAAACTAACAAAAATTTGAGCCTGCACTGCAGTTTAAAATGTTTAACTGCCATGAGAGGATAGATTAGAGAGCAATGACTCTATGTTTTGCCATAGGAGATCTGCTTCACTCCCATTACATAGCTTTACAATGTTTTGTAGCTTTTTTTTTGTTCTGCATTGAATTTCCAAATATTTTTGCCTTTTTTTAAATTTATTTTTATTGTTGGCACTATTACAGATGTCCCCATTTCCCCCTCCTTTGTCCACCTCCATCCAGCCCCCACTTCCCTCCAGCCATCACCACACTGTTGTCTGTGTCTATGGGTTATGCATATGTTTTGGGGCTACTCCCTTCACCTTCTTTCGTCCAGTCTCCCTCTCATCCCCCTATGGCAGAAAACTGTCAGTTTGTTCCATGTATCCATACCTCTGTTTCTGTTTTGTTCATTGGTTTATTTGGTTCATTAGATTCCACATATAAGTGAGATCATATGGTATTTGTCTTTCTCTGGCTAGCTTGACACTGAACTCTGGTCATCTCATTGCAAAACCAGGAATCACACCCTCCCGACTCAAATATATCCTTGTGGGGGGGGGGGATAAAAGGGGAAAAAAACTTACTTTTCATATTGCCTCAAATACAGTGCTTGCCAAAAATATCAGTTCATTCACACAAGTGCTTATAACTTGTGATGCGATATCAACTGAAATCATATACTCCTTTATTCTAACAATGAATTCTGACCCGAAGACTGAAAGTATTCTGTGAATACTTCATCTGCATCAAAATCCAGTATAATACCAGGCATAAAATCCTTTTTAATTGTACATGTAAAATCCTGCTTAATACTTGCTCTGACTACTTACTGGAAATGAGATGAGGGAAGAATCTGCTCAGTGTGACTGCTTGAAAATGGACCAAGCATTCCGATGCGGTGCTCTCTCATTGACCCATTTTCACAAATTCATTTAACTACTTGGACATCATCCTCTTAATTCGTAAAACCCGAGGCATACCCCACATTATTCTTAATACCTTAACATTCCTATGTCTCTTTTCTTTTAACATGTAATTGCTTTTCCACTGAAATTCTTTGTAAAAGACTGATCTGGAATCTGATTACTACAAGAAGTATCATATTAACAGTCAAGGATCATTTCCTAATCTTTCTATCAAAAGAAGGGAATACATTTCAACAAGCGACAGGCCATTTAACCTTCTTATTCCTCTGCTTTTCTATATACTATGAGATCACAGTGTCGTGCCACGGCAGGAAGCATGGCTTTGACATCAGACTAACCTATATTCAAATCCTTCTAGATGTGTGATTTGGGGTAAGTTAATCATTCCCTTTGTCTCATTTCCTCACCTGAGAAAGATTATTAATAATGTGAAATTGTGAACAAAATTAAATGAGCATGTGTTCATGAAAGATTAGTGGACTTTAAAGTGATTGACACATAGGTACAGTTACAAGGCCTGGTTCTGTGTCCTATTAAGAAAAAGGCATTTCTACGACGTCGGGGTGCCGGGAGCTGGTCCATGCTTGCTGTTTCAAGGGACCTGGCATTTATGGCATACTGTTCTTAATATGTTTGCTCACCTTCTTGGCACTATGTGTTTTAACCAAGGTCACCTCTCTGAGAAAGGTTGTTTCCCCAGGTAGGGATTTTCCCCTGAAGTTAGGGAGGGAATAAAACCTCTTAACTAAGTGCCAGGCGGGTAATTAATCACTTTAACTACGAACAATCATGCTTAAGCTACATAGTCTTTACTCCCTGGAATGGAGATAAGAAACGCCCTAACCTTTGTAATAGAGATTGATAGGATTGAATCAACTGGTATAAATACAGATGTAACAAGACAGCAAGACACAGAACTTAGAACACAGAATTCAGAAGACAGAACCTACACAGAACCTAGAGACAGAAGAACTTCGCTGGAGAGAACATGGCAAAAGATCCTGGACAGAAACTGGCAACAGAACCTAGCGAGAGAACATGGCAAAAGATCCTGGACTGAACCTGACTACAGAAATTGGCAAGAGAACCTGACTAGAACCTGGTGACTGAACCTGGCCAAAGAACCTGGAGAACCTAGCAAGAGAACATGGGCACAGAACCTGGCTGGAGATCCTAAGCAGAACCTCTCTGGAGATCCAGACCAGAACTTGGCTGGAGATCCTGGCTGGAGATCCTGGCTAGGCTGCTGATCAACTGAACACTGTCTTCCTTCTTCGCCGACTCCATCCATGCCTTTGGGAACCCCTGGACCTGCTGGGGTTGGACCCCGGCATCGGGGTAAAGAAGATTCTGCTAAAAATGGCTCAGCTCTAGCCAGTTTGGCTCAGTGGATAGAGCATTGGCCTGCGGACCAAAGGGTCCCAGGTTCTATTCCAGTCAAGGGCATGTACCTCGGTTGCAGGCTCCTCCCCTGCCTGGGCCCTGGTCAGGGTACATGGAGGAGGCAACCAATCGATGTGTTTCTCTCACATCGATGTTTCTCTCTGTCTTTCCCTCTCTCTCACACTCTCCCTAAAAATCAATGGGAAAATATCCTCTGGTGAGGATTAACAAAAAAAACAACAACAACAACAAAAAAAACACAAAGAAAATGGCTCAAAAGCCAGAAGAATCCAAGAAAAAGAGATCTGTTTGACCACATAAAAATTTAAAATTCCTGTACGGCAAATAATAGATAAATAAGTCAATAAACTGCTACAACAAGGCTGAAAAACTAACCACTATTTGGAAAAAATATGTAAAAAATGATAAAAATCTATAAAAATAGAAACCACACACTAATAAAAACAATGGATAGAGGACATTAATAGGTAATTTGCAAAACATACACAAATGGTCGATAGACATAATAACCTCACTAATCATTGAGCATTAGAAATAAAAGCAAGAAAATTTCAACTATCAAACAGGCAAAGAATGTTTAAAATTAAAAAAATCAACATTGGCAAGAAATGAAAGAAATGGGCACACTCAAAATACATTCGTAGAGTGCTGTTACTACCTCTCTGGTTTGGCACTGTACACCTAAATAAAAAGTATGAATATCCTTTCTGTCAACAATCCCACTTCCAGGAATTTGCTCCCAAATAGCAACTGTCCACCCACCGAGAGATTTGTGCAAATCATGTTTATCATGATACTGTTTATTATGTAAATACTGGAAGCAATTTAAATGTCTATTAATATGGGATCACTTAAATAAAGTAAGGTATAGCCACATAAGACAGCACCATATAGCCATTCCAAAGCAAGGTATATTCCTATAGTCACTGCCACAGAAAAGACATCCCCAAAAGACATTATGAGCATAGGGATAGGTTAGAAAACAACATGCATAGTATAGTCTCATACGTGCATATACATATTTACACACATATATACATGCACACATACATATATATATGCACACATACATACATGCATGTACACAGAAATGTCAGAAAGCATATTCACCCAAATACCACTAGGTAATGGAGCTTCAAGTGATTGTTAACTTCTAATTTGTATTTTCTGTATTGTCTCATTTTTCTTCACAAGTTAAATTACTTTTATAATCAGAAAAAAATAAGCTATTTTTATATTAGAAAACAAATATTATAGCTACTCCCCTAGAGATGATATTTCAATAATAATATAACTGCTCTAGGCTTCTTTTATGTTTTATAAAGTTAGAAAAGCATTCTAGGATCCACAGGGATAACAGAAAGAACATAAAAGGACATTCTAGACTGCAGTGAGACTGCTTAACCAAGTCTCATGTCTTACTATCTGGGAGTAATGACTCCTGGTCTTAATAGCAAGTTACTTAACCTCTCTGTGCTCAATTTCCTCTACTCTGTAAAATGAGGGTAATTATATAACTTAACTCATAAGGTTATTATGAGGATGAAATAAGTCAAATGATAGACAGCATTTAGCTTCACACCTGACAACCTAGAAAAAATATCAGCTGTTCATTGTAAAATGAGATACTGTATAGAATTATCCCTGCCCATTACAGAAGTAAATAAACCTTTACTACTGTTATCATCTACCTGCTCATCACATGACACCTAAGGGCACTGTGAGAAGACAAATCATTTTCTCTGTCTCAGAATACAAAGGGTCAATTCATCTACGGAACATGATTAAACTTAAATATAGCATCTCCAAACCAAGGACACAGAGAGAGGTCAACAAAGGCTTAGGAAGGCATACCAGCTAGAGTCCCAGGATATCTGAGGTTGTCCAAGTTGGCAAGGTGATATCAATTACTTTGACAAATCAATAAACTACTATATAAAACTATTACTTATACGTTACATTTATACAGTGCATGACAATTTTCAGAGCACTCGCCCATTTCCATAAAAGGGTTGGCAATGTTTCTGATCACTGTTCCAATTCCGTGGGCAACTGAAGACTGGTCCTTGACCATCATTTTAGGACACTGACTCCCACTTGGATAAAAATACAGGGGAGACTGAGGCCTGGGGAGAATGGTGGAGAGGACTGGGGATGAGAAGGCAGATTATAGGGAGAGGACGAGTAGGGTGCTGATGTGTGTGGGAAGAAGCAGCAACAGGTCAGAAGCCCCCAGAGAATATTTTACTTCACCTCTGGAACTCCTATAGTGAACTCTGACTGGAGAAGGAAAATCAGAACCTCACAAGTTAAAGCAGGGATGGAGGGGTGAGAGTTAATTTGTTCATTCATTTATTCCAATGTACCAAGTGTGCCAAATGCTAGCCATACAATGAGGTGCAGAAATTCTCATGTAGCTTACAGGGTGGTACCTGTGTGTGCTCACCTATCTTATAAGGGGACCCCAGTTCCGAGATGACCCCTCAGAAATCGTCAAGCCTCCAGGAAAACTATTAAACCTCTGACCTTATTGTTCTGTGTTTCTTAGACAATCTTCAAAAAAAAAGTTATTCAGGGTATGTTTCCAGCGAGAAATAAAAATTACAATCATGAAAACAAGATTCATTAAATCATGAAATCTGAAATAGCAATAAATTGTTCAAAGCTGTTAACTTTTAAAATAATTTTTTTCTTTCTCTTCCCTAACTACTTATAATAACTTATCTCATTAGGAACTCAGTTCTGGATTTACACAATAAGAAAGAAAAATACTGTCTGAAAACACAATTTAAAAATATAGAGAGATACATTAGCCAAGCTCCATAAATCAGAGATTATGCATTCATTTATAAATTTATGAAACATTCTCATTACACACCCAAAAATTGTGCAAAAGAGCTCTTTATTTCCATAAAGCAATTAAGTGCATTCATTAATTTGTCATTCCTACCACTGCCTGTGTGCTTTTGTATGGCTCTCTCGCTTTAGCTATCTCAAAGTGCTTTCCCAAACACTTATTTTACTTTTATCCTTTGGCAAAACATCTTCCACGGTAGACTAGAGAAGCTAACATTGGTTCAGAAACAGAAAGCAGTCAAATGTGGCCCAGTGTGTCCCACAATTAAACACGGTGTCAGGGACAGAGGGCTTCGCCTTCATTCTCTTGTGAACAAAAATCATTAATCCAAAGCAAATCAAAAATAAGGGTTTCAAAACCTATCCCTTCACGAAAGAAATGGAAGATAAGTTAAACTTGTTCTTTAAAATGTAGTACAGTATGATTTGTGTTGTCATGACTTTGTGAATAGAATCTCAAAACCCTAACTGAATGTACAGTGTCTGATGGCAACAAGAAGAAAATGCTTGGAAACTGAGTGTGACTGACAAAGGTTCAGAGATGACCCAGCCGGGTCTGATCAAGTTTTGAGTCATCAACATCCGGGACAATCTCGACTAAGCAGCACAACTTCTCATGCCCATGACGTGTACATCTCTGGACCCATGGAGAGCAGAGAACCATCCTGGGGAAAGTCGAATGCCGGAGAATCACACTGAAACAGCCCTCTACCCATCCCAGTGGCTGTTCTCAAGGCCTTGAATGAGTCTGACTGCCCTGCCTGTTATCTATCAGACTGGTTCTCACCTGATTTCAGAATGGACAAGGACAGGTCCTTTCACTTACCAACCTTCTGGACCCATATATGATGAATAAAATATATATTAAATTTCCCCATTTTAACAGGGACACATAGGAGCTGGATTTTGAGTATTCCAAGAATAACAACAATCATTTTTTGTTCTTTAAAGTTTCAAATATGCTCATCATGTGTTCTTTTATTTGTCCTCATAGCAACTCTGTGACATACATAGGAATATATGATTATATCTATAACTGGGTGCTCTTTTTCTGGCTTATTCCAGGATACAATGATGCAGAAGATAAACATTCTGGTTTCCACATTATGTAAGTACATTGAGGTATCCAAGTTTTACTTCTTCCAAATTCAACTACATAAGGAAGTTGATATCCCTGAGGTATAGAGAGATGAAAACAGATTTTAATTGATTTTGTATCCTTAGGCCTAAATATCTCTATTTATATCTATACCTATGTTGATAGTTAGATAGATAGCCAGGCAGAGATATATCCAGGCACTGAAGCCACACCTACATTTCTATTTCATAGTAAATATACGTCAATATGAAATATGTTGAATAAGTGTTTGACTGATTGACTAATAGATTAATGAAAACCTAAAAATTCTTTCTTTTTCAGTTAAGCAAAATGTAATAAGAAAAACAAACCACATTCTCAACACATTAAGGATTGGCTGGCCTGGGTCTCTGAGGACCCCATGTTGGTGGTTAACTGAAATTTAGACCTATCACCAAGAATATGGGAGAGAATACCATATTCACACTGAAAAAGCCTCCCCCCCTCCCCCCGCCGCCCATCACACTGGCTGTTTAGCAAATTATTCTGTGTTTACCAAAAGACATATGCCTCCCTAGCTCACTTCAAAACTAATTAAAGCTCATATTCATTTTAAGTTGAAAATGAATCACAAAAATTTTAAAACAAACTAATGTATGGCATTAAACCATATGGGCTTTCTGTTGTAAACTGTAGCTTGCATATTTAACTGTTCTTCTAAATGTTTCTTCCTCCTCTTTGAAATTCTCCAACAGTGCACTTTTATTTTTTCCCCTTGAGTACCATAATGAATATTCTTCAACAACAGATTTGTGTCAGCCTAAAGTATATATTTATATATAATAAATTGAGTAATGTTATATTGAGATATAGGTATAGATATAAATAAGATAGATGTGTATTCATTCTGCATTTCACAGGTACAAGTTAGAGAAATTAAAGTATTAAGCAAGCCCCTTCCACTGCTCCTGGCAGATACCTCTATTGTCTTTAAACCATTAAGTTCCCAATGAGTAGCCATTCTCTTTTGTGCCTGTAGGACAGGGATGGTTGGTCCACAGTCTGGACCATGTGGCTGCAATGCAGCCTCAAGTCAACCTGTGTAGACATAATTCTGGAATCTGACATTAGATTTCCAATTATGGATTTCCAGAGACTACAAATAATAGCTTACTGTTTTAGTGCTTTCTGATACAATATTAGAGAAGAAAGAAATGCCCACCTTAAAAAACAAAATCTGGAACAATGAGAGAAAAGACTTCACAGGTACTGGCATTTTGTTGTTGTTAGTGCATAAGCCAGAGAAATAGATAAGCTTTCTTCTTGCCTCCATAGGCTTGCACAAGCTTTAAAATTACAAAGACTACATACTGATCAATACTGGATGAATGTTTCCTGAATGTGTCCTGAAATACCATACAGTAAACATTTCAAAATGTTTCAGGCAGGTAATAATGCTAGTTGTTAGTACAGAATAAAGCTAAGGGGGTGAGGGGAAAGAAAAGGATGCAAAGGACTGCAAGAAGGGAAGGCTTGCAACAGCTACCCTACCCTTTAATTATAGGAAATTAAAGGAATTCAATGCTAAGGAGCTTGCTAAACTAGGAGTGCATCTTCATAGGTGTTCTGATCAATTTATAAAACACAGATGGTAAGTACTATGTGGGATGCAATTAAAGAAGTTGACAGTATTTCATAGCCAACTGATTTTTTTTTTTCAATGCAGATGGTTAACTACATCGTTAGGAGATTTAAAGTCTTCTGCGCCCCCCCCCCCCGCCACTCCAAAAACAAACACTAATGTTTTAAAGAAATGTTAAAGACAGCAAATACAAAGAAGAAGCAGAAGCAGAAGCAGAGGAGGAGGAGGAGGAGGAGGAGGAGGAGGAGGAGGAGGAGGAGGAGGAGGAGGAGGAGGAGGAGGAGGAAGAGGAGGAGGAGGAGGAGAAGGAGGAGGAGGAGGAAAGGTGAGGAGGAGGAGGAGAAGAGGAAGAAGAAGAGTTCAGCTGACTTACTATTGAAGGTTACCATAACCATATACCATAGACTGGGTGGCTCAAAAAACAAAAGTTTATTTTCTCTGAGTTCTGAAGGCTGGGAGTGGGGTTCTAGCATGATTGGATCTTGGTGAGAGCCTTCTTCCTGGATTGCAGAAGGTCACCTTATTTTATATATTTTTGCATTATTGTTATTGATTTCAGAGAGGAGAAACATCAATGATGAGAATCATTGATCTACTGCCTCCCACATGTCCCCTACTGGGGTCCAAGCCCACAACAGGACATGTGCCCTGACCAGGAATCTAACGGTGGAAGGTCACCTTCTTGCTATGTCGTCCCATGGTAGAGAGAGAGCCCTGTCCCTTCCACTTCTAAAAGGGCAACAATTCTATCTGATCAGGGCACCACTCTGACTTCATTTAACCTTAATCATCTCCTTAAATGCCCTATCTCCATCATAGCTGCATGGGAGTTAGAGCTTGAACATGTGTATTTGGGGAGACACAATTCATTCCACAGCACCTGCTTCTTGGGCTTTGTGTCTGGGTTGATGGAAGACACATGGAATACACAAGTCAACTCCCGCTCAGCCTGCCCTCTACTTCAAGCCGAATGACATTCAGACTAGATTATAATGAGCATTGCTGAGAGAGGACATAAACCCAACAGGAGACAAGCTGATTTATAAAAAATAAAACATTAATAGCTCTAAAAGAGTGTGTGTGTTCTGATTCCATCAGAGTTCATCCCAAGTCACTGGAGGACCTGCCAAAGAAATAATTGTGTCCCTGACACCTATGTTTAAGGAAGATAGAGTTGGCAAAATATCAGTTAATGAGGCAAACCCAATGGTAATTTTCAAGTAAGAATAACAAAATTTGTGAATTCCAATAGGAAACTGGTAAACTTAGGCATTTTCTTTGGATAAAATTTAGAATGATAAGCATACAGAAACAAAAGGCATGATCTTTAAGATCTAGGATGTGACCTTGAGAAAGAAGTCATGTCATTTCTTGTTTGATAGAGTTACCACACTGTGCGGAGTTACCCACACTTTGGTGAGATACTGGACAAGGTCTTCGATGATAGCCTGGAAGGGAGGTGTTTGCACTGGACAATGATTCAGTTATGTGGATTCTTAATTAATTTGCATGACCTCCCAAAAGAACCATGTTTGGCAATCAATTTCCAGCTAAATAGAGGTGTCTAAAAGCAATAAAAATATTAACCATTTACAACATGCTAGGCACAATTCTGAGTCCTTTACATGAATCAATTAGTTTAGTTCTCACAACAACCCTATGACATGGTAATGATACCCCATTTTAGAGATGAGAAAATTGAGGTTTAAAGAGGTAACTGCTTTTGTCCCCATGATTCCATCAAGTCTGCTCAAGGCCATCAGTGATCTCCAGACTGCAAAATCCAATACTGATTCCCAGGTCTCATCCTGCTTGACCTATGGCTCTTGTCACAGCTGCTCACTCATCTCTCCTTGTAACACTTTCCTCACTGGCCCACAAGACACTGCTCCCAGGTTTCTTTCTGTCTCACTAAGTGCTCCTTCTCAGTCTCTGCTGGTTTCACCTTGTCTAACTGACTACTAAACATGGGAATGTCCCAGGGCTTAGTTCTTAGACCTCTTTCTCACCTACACCCAATCCCGAGGGTTCAACCAATCTCAACCAGACTTTTTTTTTTTAATGTATCTTGTTTATTTTTATTTTTTAATGTATTTATTGTTGAAAGTATTACAGATGTCCCCTTTTTTCTCCCATTGAACCCCTCCTTCCTACCTTTATCCCCCTGCCCCAGGCCTTCACCACACTATTGTCTGTGTCCATGGGTTATGCATATATGCATATAAATTCTTTGGTTAATCTCTCCCCACTCACCCACCTACCCCCACCTTCTCAACCATACTTTAAATACCAGCTCTATACCAACAATTCTCAAATGGATGTTTCCAGTAGAATCTCTCCCCTAAAATCCAAACTTCTCTGTCCAATTGCCTATAAGACATTTTCACTTATATATCTAACAAGCATCTCAAACTTAACATAATTCATCAAAATGTAACTCCTAATTCAACCACATACTCCCCCTCCCAAGAAACCCTCTTCTTTCCCTATAATCATCTCTATCCCTAGGATGCATATGCCAAAAATAAATAACTTGCAATCATCCATAATTTCTCTATCTCTTTAATGCCCCACATCTGATATGTCAGTAAATAATGTTTTTTCTACCTTCAAACTATAATTAGAACCTCACCAGTGCCCATGATCTGCGCTACTACTGCTTTGGTCCAAGCCATCATCATTTTTCGCTAAGATTATTCAAGAGCTTCCCTGAATTATCTCTTCTCTCCCTTGTCATCCTAGTTTATTTTCAACATGGTGCCCAGAGTGACCCTGTTGACATGCTAGGTCTCATCATTTTCTCCTCAGAACCCTCTACAGGTTCCCATCCACAGAATAACATGGTCTCCAGCCCTGAATGACCAGGTCCTATTATTTTCTGAACTCACCCCACATCATTTTTTTCTTTTTCACTCTATTCCAGAAACTATGGTTACTCAACTTCTAATGGGGACACAGCCTTTAACCATGATTCTTTTAAAGCTTATTTTTTACCATTAATTATGATGACTTTTATTAGTCAGTCTTCCCCTGCTTTAAACTTACATAGGCAAAGTTCTATCCGTCAACAGAAAAGTTCCTCACACCACAATAGTGAGACATGCTCACCCAGTAGGCCCTTACTCTATAAACCTAGTTACTTGAGACTCAAGCCAAAGGTTTCAAAGGCAGTGTTCACAAGATACAGCTTCACAGGAATCCCAGTGATTTTCGCTGCAAAGCAGCTTTCACCAAAGGCACAGGTGTTCCCACCCTACACAGAGTGCCTCAGCAAAGTGTTCCAGCTGCCAGTATTTCAGCCAAACACAAACTGGAAAACACCCAGAACAGGTTTATCAACACAATCCAAGCATCACTGTGCTGAATTAATTCACTGTGGGCTATCAAATGCTGTTTATTAAGGCAGAAGAGGCATTGTAGTCCCGATTGCTTTAAATTTCGCCGACAGTACTTAGTGTGGTTTTCCTCTCACTCTTTTATTGTGGACCATATCTAGCCTTAAGAGTGTAATGGAATCCTAACTTTAAGAAATTGAAGGTATTTACGTCCAGCTTCAGTCATGACGCTGGTAAATTTCAAACCATCCTATAACTCCAAAGTATAAACCTACGTGAAAAGGTTAGACCACCCTGACTCAATCTAGCTGATGACAGCGTGTGTGACCATTACAGTGTTAGTCTATATAGGAAGGGAATTGGGAAAGATGTTCTGCTGGAGATGGGTTTGAGGAGTGACATGGTAGAAAAGAAAGTGTGGCTCTAATGAATACAGAGGGGAAGAATGCCAGAGAGAATGATGGAGCAGAGGTTTTAGAGGTTTTATAGCAGCACAGGACTCCCAAAGGTCAGGGACCACACAGCATAGCGGAGAGGCCACACAGACAGTGGAGTAGACTTACTTACAGGTGCAGTAGACAGATAGTATAGCAATGGACCACTAATGGGTCTAGCAAGGATGGGATACGCCCCACGAACCAAGAGAAAAATGGTAAGCAGTAGTGGGAATTTTTAGATCAAGGGCTCTATAAATCTGTATAATAAACGAAGGAAAGAGAAGTAAGAACCAGCAGAAATGACAGAACCAGGCAAAGAGGCAGAGAGGCTCAGCCAAAGATGGAAGGTTGACCACATGTATTTGCCTCTGCTTCCTCTCAAATCTCCACAAAATAACAATAAATATGGTTTCTTAAAACCATAAAGCCACAAGGACAAGAGAATAGGAGAACATAAAACGAATTTGTGAAAGCTAAAAAGCATAGGACAAATAGTAACTAACTTAAACCAGCAGAGGGAAAGCCAAGAATCAATCTGATTTGCACTATAGAACCTCCAAAAATCACAGGACTTGCTACCACCAGGTACTTCTGGAAGGGTAGAACAAAGGTGGAGCTGAGACTATAAGATTGGTTAAAAGTCTGTTTAAGAAGCAGATAACTATCCATCTCCCAGATGCCCTCTGAATTCCACGGAGCCAAGCAGTTTTCCTTTTCACGCCTCAGCAGAAGACTGGAGAGTGCCTCTGGACTGAGGGAACAGCAGAAAGTAGGAGTACCATACTGAAATCAGGGGGCATATATGAAAGTTTACACCATGAATGTCAAACCCCCAGCTCTATTTCCCCATTCAGCTCCAGGAAGCTGGAAGCAAGGCTTATATTCTCTAGCCTGGAATATGAAAACATTTCCCTCTGGGGAAACTGGCAGCCCCAAAGAAATGACATAAAACTTGTGATGCTGAATATTCCCCACAAAATAACCCAATCAGATCTCCCTACATTAAAGCCATCGTCACAAGTCCAGCAATAAAAAGACAGCCAGGATTCTCATACAACTTCATAAAGCTCCCAACATGAGAAACAGAGACCAAAACCAACAAAACAAACCAAAAATCAACTTAAAGGAACCGGAGACTATGCGGGGATATGAAAACTGGACATACGCTAGCGTACATTTTCAGAGAGAACATAGAGTTTGAACTCATAAAAAACAGAATGTTATACGAAGGAATACAAAGAAAACTCTAAAGCTCTTGGAAATTGATGTAGGGTAAGAAAAATAAAAGCTCAAAGAGGGGTTAGAAACTGAGCTTAAGGAAAACTTCCAGACTATAGAGTGAAATAAAGAAAAAGTCATAGAACATTGTAAAATGGGGGTGAGAAAATTGAGCCAAGAGATCCGACTTCCAAATAATAAAAGTTTCAATAAAGAAGAGAAAAGGAGAAATGTATCAATAAATAACTCAAGAAAATTTCCCAGGAGTGAAGAATAGGTGTTTCCAAGTGATGAGACATGCCCTTTGAGAATCTTAAAAGTGGATGAAAACAGACCCATAGAAAAAGACATCACCCATAGTATTTCATAACACTTCTTACCAAAAGATGATTCTAAAGGTTTCCAAAAAGGAAAGAGAGAGAAAACCCTATTATTTACAAGAATCAAGACTTGAATATATTTGACTAAAGCAAAGCAATAAGAGCAAAATTAAACAAGTGGGACTATATCAAATTAAAAAAGCTTCTGCACACCAGAGGAAACCATCAACCAAATTAAAAGGCAACCTACTGAATGTAAGAAAATATTTGCAATTCATATATATGATAAGACATAACACCCAAAATATATAATGAACTCATACAACTCAAAAGCAAATATATATATATATACAATTAAAAAATAGGCGGAAGATCTGAATAGAAATCTTTCCAAAGAAGACATTATAGATGGCCAACAGATACATTAAAAGGTGCTCACCATCATTAACCATCAGGAAAACACAAATCAATACCACAATGAAGTCACACCTGTCAGAATGCTATTGTCAATAAATCAACAAACAAGTGTTGGTGAGGATGTGGAGAAAGGGAACCCTTGCGCAATGTTGGTGGGAATGCAAATTGATACAGCCACTAGAGAAAAACATTACAAAGCCTCCTCAAAAAATTAGAAATATAAATACCATATAATCCAGCAATTCACTTCTGAGTATTTAGCTGAAGAAAAGAAAAACACTGCCTTGAAGAGATATATACACCCCCATATTCATTGCAGCATTATTTACAATAACCAAAATATAGAAACAACCTAAGTGACTATCCACAGATGAATTAAGAAAATATGGTATATTTATACAATAGAGTATTATTCAACCATAAAAAAATAAAATTTTGCCATTTGCGACAACACAGATGAAACCTAAGACAGAGGAAGAAAAATATGATCTTATCTATGTGTGAAATTTTAAAATATAACAAACAAACAAAAACAAAAACCAAGCTCATTGATACAGAGAACAAATTGGTGGGGCCGGAGGTGGGAGTGGGGGATGGGAAATAGGTGATGGGAGTCAAAGGGTATAAATTTCGGGTTATAAAATAAATAAGTCACAGGAATGTTATTTACCAGCATGGTAACTATAGTTAACAATAGTATACTGTATATCTGAAAATATATAGATCTTAAAAGTTCTCATCAGATGAAAAAAATTTTTGCAACTATTTAAGTTGATGGATATTGACTAGATTTATTGTAGTGACCATTTTTGCAATGTATACAAATATCAAATCATTACGCTATATACATGAAACTAATGTGATGTTATATGTCTATTATATCTCACTTTAAAAAGCAAATATTTTTAGATTTAAAATATAAAAATACAAGAATAATTCCATTCAAAACCCAAAGACAAAGGAAGAATGCCTCAAATTCTGTCATAAGATCAGTTCTAACTTAAATCTCTGCTCAGATCAACTATCAAGTTTAAGGATAAATTAAAGACATTTAAAGACATGTACAATCTCAAAAAAAATATTATTTTTGCATCCTTTCTCTGGAGGCTACTGTAAGAATTGTTGCTTCAAAACAGACATAGGAAACAGGAGAAAAGCAAAGGGATTCCTGAAGATCATGAATGAAGGGAGTTAGGCTGAGAACTGTGGGTCAGACTTAGAGTGATTAATCCAGACTAGAGATAGTCCGAAGCCTCCAAGAAAATGCCTCCAAAGATGAAAACATGCCAGGCCGGCGTAGCTCAGTGGTTGAGCGTTGACCTATGAATCAGATCAACGGTTCAATTCCCAGTCAGAACATACACCTGGATTGCAGGCTCGATCCCAAGCAGGAGGCAGGTGATCAATGTTTTTCTCATCATTGATGTTTCTGTCTCTCTCTCCCTCTCTCTTCCTCTCTGAAATTAATAAAAATGTAGTTTTTTAAAAAGAAAATTATAAAAAAAAAAGATGAGAAGTTGATCACTACCTAATATGAGCAATTTTCTATGAGATTTAAGCAATAGAAAAGAGGTTGAGAATGAAATAAAAAGAAGTATGTGCAAAACTAAGAAGAAAATTTTAATCACAATAATTATCCTAGGGAAAACCAAATGTTGCTCAGAAAAATAATGATAGTATTCAGGTAACTCATGTATAAATAGTGTCTACATAGTCCTGATAATGAAAACAGAGTATTGATCATCAAGATTATGATCTAAATATACTGAGAAGACAGAAAATTGGCATATGTATGTATGTGTACATAGTGGTATTTAAGGGACAGGAAAGAGAACTAGATTTTCACCTTCTAAAGACAGAAGTCAATAGATAATGACAAGAACTAAAAATCCTCTCAATACTCATGTTATTTAGGTTAAATAAAAAGATATATATCACCAAAAAGGTGAAAATATTTTAAAGTAGTCTCTGATAAGTGGAAAAAGACATGGAAAACTGTGAACCATTTTTTAAATAAACTTTTTAGCATTATTTTGCTCTTTAAATTATCTGTATGTATTACTTTGATCTAAACATTACATTTAAAAAAACAGGAAGATAAACTGGATATCACACAGATGAAATTAAAAAGAAACCAGGAAAACCAAAAATTCAGAAAATATTTGGGATTTCCTTCCCTTTCTCTGTGGACCCTGAGTCTCTTCTTGTTTATCTCAGCTGTCTTCTCTAGTGTTGTCATATTAACCAAATCCCATTACAATACCATTACTTTTCTCCTCTGGAACTTTCTCTCTAAAGACTAAGTTAGCAGTTAAAGTCACATAGCTATAGGAGGGCTCTCATCAAACATCAGAAGCCACTGAAATGTCCCTTTGAGTGCAGGAACATTCTTGTTTCAAATGCATATTTCTCTAAAACACACACACTTACATGGTTTTATTTCTTTAGCAGATAACAAAATAAAGTATATTTCTATTTCTGATCTAAACTGAAACATTCCTAACCTTATGTTGCCTCTAGAGAAGAGAATATACAAACTTTCATCATCAAATTCTATGGAACAGACAGTTGTTTCCAAACTGTTTAATTTCCCAGGGTTTTCCCTTCTATATATAGCCAATGAACAAAAAGAGATTGGGTGCTCAACAAATTCATTCATTTAGGCCAGGACTCACTCGTGATTGAGAATGAGGAAACTATAAGCACACCTGCTCACGTGGGCGCGCGCGTGTGCGCGGGAACACACACACACACACACACACACACACGCTGTTCCTGTCTTCATAAATCCTAGTTCCAATGGCCCCTCTGCTGTCTTCCCACTAAAACAGTGGCCGTCACTTTACAAGAGCAGTGTCCATACAGCTGAGAACAAGGAAAGGGTAGGGGGACAAAGTGGGAAAATGGGGGACATCTATAATACTTTCAACAATAAAAATAATTTTTTAAGAGGGGAGGAAGAAAGCAACATAGCTTTGAGTTTCAAATTAGACTTTTTTTAAGCGCATAGCCAAAACAATAATCTTCAAAGTATAGATTTCCTTTTAAAGTGGCATGCCCTTGAGACAGCAAATGGCTTTTGTTGTTATTGTTGTGCTCACTGTGTTTTGTTTTATAGTTAAAAATTCAGCTCTTGCCAGAAAACATAGCAGGTGGTGAAGGGGTGGAGGGTGGCGAGAATCACAGAAAGCATACGGTGAAAAAAAGAAACCTGAAACAAGTTGATGGGAAATCTAAAAGCCACAGAGAAGTGTATCCTGCTTCCTAGCCACAACTCTGGGACACGACAGGCACAGTGACCGTACAATCATAGGACAGATGCAGCATCAAAGGACAGGTTGAAAGTTGAAAAATAATAAAGGGGGAAGTCCCAAACTCAGTGAGCTCTGTTAGAGACAAACGAAGCCAGCCACATATTCGTATACTAAGTTTCGTTGTATATCCATTTAAAGCCACCACTACAATACTTAGATCTGGAAAACTAGTGTGGTTTTGCTTTGCTCTGAATTTAGAAGTTTTCAAATATGGAGTATCAAAATCGATTCCCTCATTCAAAAGAATTTATGGAGCGAGCACCTACTATGCTCCTGTTACCCCAGGGATACAGAGTTGAACCAGAGAGACAAGCTCCCTGCCTTCGTGGCTCCCATTTTAGTTGGAGAGACAAATAGCAAGTACATAAAGAAAAAATTAAAAAGTATAATTATAGACCATAATAAAGGGATAATGATATTTAGAGGACGGGGACTCGTTAGATAGACTGGGGAAGAAAGTTCTCATGGCAGGAAAGCAGAGAAAAGGGGCATGAATTATCAGCCCCTGGTTATTTTTCCCACCACAGAGCTAAGAAGAAAAAGAAGAGACCTTGAAGAGTCTCCCCCTTCCGGTAGCAGCATCATAGCTCCTTCCCACCCCTGCTTGCCAACAAGTACCTCATGCTCTGGACATTTTCTCCATCCTCCTCTGAAATCTCAGCATCTCTTTTCTCTTTGTTGTGACACTGAGCTAGTTTGAAACTCAGTCTGTGCCGGTATGCTGACAGGGGCTAGCTAGAGAATTACACATTTCAGAGACTCAACTGGCAGTTGCACAGGGGCCTCTGGGAGGGAAGACCAACACACAAGGCAGGGATCTTCGGGACAAGTGGTTAGGGAGTTATCTGGAAGTTGGCTGGCTCCCCTTAAGCCGCTCCTGTAGAAAGACACTGCTCAAATGGAACCAGACACATAAAAGCATCGAATAGACTGTCCAGCCTATGAGGGAAGGCAGGGGGTGAGGGGGTAAGAAATTAACCAAAGGACTTGTATGCATGCATATGAGCATAACCAAAGGACACAGACAGTAGAGGGGTGAGGGTATGTCCTGGGGGGTGGGAGTGGCTGGGGAGAGGTCAACAGGGGGAAAAGGACACTCATGTAATACTTTTAACAATAAAGAATTTAAATTTATTTTAAAAAATGTTTGCACAAGAACAACTGGGAACAAAATAAACTTACATGTTAACAGTTTAAAAAAAAAAAAGAAAAAAAAAAAGACACTGCTCAGCCTCTCAAGAGGCTGACAATAATTTGTTCCCAATATCACAGTTATCAATATTCAAGAGACAGAGTAAAATGATCCTGCAAAGCTAACAGAGAATAGCCAGAGCAGTGGGAGGGGGACCAGGGAGAGATAAACATAGAAGAAGCTAAGAGAGATGTTTCTACGTGGATGGAACGTGTCTGTGAAATTTAGCAAATGTACTTTGAGAGGTGGCATAGCAGAAGACGTCCACTTACAATAGTGGAGGTGAGAAAGTAAAGACACATTTTAGGAAGCACTTAAAAGAGGAAGAACTGGTAGACAGATATGTAAATAGGTAAAAAGAGTGCAGCGTTGAGTGTTTTATTCATATATGTATTTTTTAATATTGAAGAGATATTAGCATGTTTATGAGCTGATAAGAAAGAACCAGTAGAGAGAGAAATGGACAATACAGAAGAGAGAAGGGCATATCTATGTCCTCACCCTGGACCACTGCATAGAACTCTAAACTCAGATATATTAACTGCCCACTTGACATGACAAATGGCCATCCCCAACTTATCACACCAGTTGCTTGCACCAAAAGCCTTCAAGTAAATCCTGACCCTCATTCTCTCTTATACTCTCACTAGGGGTCCAGTGCACAAAGATTCATGCATTAGGGTTGCGGGGGTCCCTTAGCCCGACCTACACCCTCTCCAGTCTGGGAGCCCTCAGGGGAGCTCTCTCCAATCCGGGAGTTTCTGTCTGTCTGTGCAAACATATGAGCGAATTGTCTGAGACCCCCAACCCAGTTTGGTTTGTTGCTCACAGAATAATAGAGGCATTTTTTTTCTTTGCTTCATTGGTGGAGATTTCCTGGAAGTTTTAGGATATCTTCCCTTTAATTTTTCCTAGACACTCTGATTTTACTTGTCTCTCACCTTTGCTCTCCCTCCATCTTCCACTGCAACAGTAACTTGCTCCGGGCTCACTTTGCTCTAGTTTTGGAGATCCGTCTGCCACTAGAACTATGATTCCTAGCATTCCTGCTGCTCCCTGTGCTCTGGATTTCTGCTTCGGTCCTGGGGCTGCAATCAGAACTACTATTCCCAGAATTCCTGGTGCTCCCCGCGCTGGGAGCAACAGAGGGAGCCATGTCCCCCCAAGGGAGTGACCGAGGCAGCGACCGAGAGAGCCTCATGCCCCCAAGCTGCTGGCTCTTCCACTTCTGCTCTCCACCTGGTGCCTGTGTATGCAAATTAACCCACCATCTTTGTTGGGTTAATTTGCATATTCACTCCTGATTGGCTGGTGAGTGTAGCAAAGGGATGGTCAATTTACATGTTTCTCTTTTATTATATAGGCTATTTTGTTGGTCCTAACCATTTGTCCAGAATCTAACCAATTCTGACCGCCACTGCCATCATCTCTCACCTTGACTATTAACCTATCTGCCCTCTTCCATCCTTGACCAGTTACCAGTTACTGTCTCAATTCCACACAGCAGCCAGATTGATCCTTATAAAACATAAGGCAAAACATGCCACTCTTGGAACCAAAAACTTCCAAAGTCTTCCCAACTGACTTAAAAGAAAAGCCACTACTTTGACCCAGATGTTTGTGTGGTTTGGCTGACCCCTTGCCCTCCCACCCCCAGCCTTCTTTTGTCATAGGAAGGCCAGGAATGAGAGGAATGTGTGTCCACTTCAGCTACACTTTCTTTTTCAAAGAAATAAAAGAAAGACCATCTGCTGAGATGAAGAAGGGTGGTCCTGGGTGTAGGAGAAGTGGGAAGGAAACATGTGAGAGTTGAATAAGAATAACTGTTCAACAAATGTGAGAGGGAGATGAGCTTAAAATAAGAGGCAAGTGATGAGACTGTGGACCGTGCATTTTAGTGGCACCTGTTCATACGACTGTGTAATTTACTCCAGATAGTGCTCTGTGATCTTGGAACAGTAGCAAAAGAGGCAGTACATCCAGATCTGGAATTTGGGGGCCATGGTTCAGCAAAAGGACAAGGGACGATGGAATCTAGAGTGTGAGAGTATGTATGGGGCCAGAACAAATTATGTTACTCTCTAGGGAGGGCTTCCTAAGGGCAAGGAGTTGGGGAGTCACACCTCCTATGGGGGTTCTTTGAGGCCTTTTCTAAAGAATCTAACAGACAAACTCATAGGCAGTGAGAAAATTTCCTAAAATCCATGGCTTCCACCCTAAAGTCTCATTAGAAGAGTCAACTTGTCTCCTTTGCCAAAGTCTAACCAGAGGCATGAGTGTAAGTGTCTCTCCCTTACATTCATTTTAAATCCATAAGGCTCTGAAGTTAGATCGTCACAGATTAAGTCTTTTGGGAGTTGTTAAACATAAATTCAACTTTAAAGAAGACAGGATCAAAAAGGTAGTTCCAGAGTTAACTTCAATGAGAATATTTTTAAGTCTCCAGTATTTCCAAAGAATCAACTTGGATATAGTGCCATCCTATAGAAATCTCACTTACACACATAGCCCATTGCCAGGACCCTGTGGCAGGAACCTTAACTCCCAAGGAAACTTAAGTCAGTCATCACAATTTATGTAAATATTACATAAGTAGGAAAGAAGCAGTCACTTGGAAACTGGCTTAGAAATTACTCTAAAAAATTTTCCACTTTCTGAGCATACCAAAGCAATTCTTAAATCTCTGCATAGAGGCCTTTGGGTATAACATTTATTTTAACATGTTCTAAATAATTCATCTATGGATTTGTTAGACTTTCAACCTGTGAAAAAATTTTCTAAGAATTTTATTTTAACCAAAATTAAAATCATATGTCAACTGATCCTCAATACCACATATGTAAGGATTATGTAAGACCTCCCCCAATATTTTTGTCTAGCAGAACACCACTTCACCTGCCAAGTAACAATAACCTGTCTAAGGCAATATACATATTCATAAGAATCAATACTAAATTTATTGGAAGCTCACCAAATAATTTTGAAACAATCAGTAAGAAAATTCTCCTGAGTAAAACACCTTCTTTTAGAAAGTAAGATTTCAGCCCAGATGGCGTGACTTAGTGATTGAGTGTGGACCTCTGAACTAGGAGGTCATGGTTCAATTCCCAGTCAGGGTACATACCCAGGTTACAGGCTCAGGCATGCAGGAGACAGCCGATCAATGAATCTCTCTCATTGATGTTTCTATCTCTCTCTCTCCCTCTCCATTCCTCTCTGAAATCAATAAAATATATTTTATATAAATTCTTACCATTTGCAACAGCATGGATGGATCTGGACAGCATTATGCTAAGCGAAGTAAGCCAGTCGGGAAAAGATAAATATCACATGATCTCACGCATTTGTGAAATAATGAACAACATAAACTAATGAACAAATATAGAAACAGAGTCATAGAATCATCTAACAGACCGTCCAACCTATGAGGGAAGGTGGGGGTGAGGGGGGTAAGAGATCAACCAAAGGACTTGTATGCATGCATATGAGCATAACCAATGAACAAAGACAGTAGGGGGGTATGGGCATGTGCTGGGGGGTGGGAGCAGCCAGGGAGAGGTCAATGAGGGGAAAAGGAGACTTATGTAATACTTTAAACAATAAAGAATTAAATATATTTTTTAAAAAAAGAAAGTGAGATATAATCTAATGTAAATATATTTTATTGAACTTGAAAGTTGATTCAGAATAAAAGCAAATTTGCAGTAAAAAAAATACTGTATAAACAAAATCTACCTACACTAGATAAATGGTTACTAATAAAATTATTTTCCCTCACATAGAAAAAAAAGTTTTAGATTCCATAAAGACAAACCCCCTTCAACTATTCAATGAAACTACTCATTGAAGGTCAAGAAGGACCACCCAATGCCAGCCAGATCTCTCCTGACTCACTGTCCAATTGATCTTGCTGCTACCACTTCCTTCTTGAAGTTCTCTCATCCGTTGTCAGCATGCTTTCTTTTTCCTCTCTGGGTTCTTTTCTTAACCTCTTTGTGTCTCTCCTTCCTCAAGTGTCCACACTTGGCCAGCTTCATTCTGACTCTATCCTGTACTCTTTTGTCATCAGTTACTTTCTCTACACTGTGACTCCTAAAGAGATCTCTCCATGGCTCACATCTCTGGAACCCCAATCACACATGTAAATGCAGAACATACGGAGATCTCCAACCAAATGACCCACAGGCCCTCAAACTCAACATGTCCAAATAAGAACTACCCTTTCCCCCCAGTAATATCTGCTCCTTCTTTTCTATCTCAAAAAAATAATTTTGTTATTCACTGAGCTGAATTAGCCAGAAATCTACAAGTCCTTTGAACTCTTCCTTCTACCATATCCAACACCTTCATCCATTCACCAATAACAATGTAAAAAATATTTCAGGAACTTTCCATGCAATATCTTCTGGAGTACTCCAAATAATTCTGCAATGTAGGGATTATTATCTTCATTTTCTAGATGATGGTTTAAGTAATAAATGTAAATTCGTAATAAGTATTGAAAAAAATGAACCTAGGTTTGTCTGACTCTAAAATCCATTGTCCTTTCACAAACCATGTTGTCTATGCTGAATAGTGGGAAACTATGGCTAATCTGCCAAAACTAGCCAGCCCTGTTTAAAGTTTTATTGAAACACACCATGCTCATTCATTTATGTCCATGGCTGCTTTAGCACTACCACAGCAGAGGTGAGTAGTTGTAATGGAGACCTTAGGCTCCACAAAACCTTAGAGAGTTCATACCTGGCCTTTAGGAGAAAAAAATATATTGCTAAATATAAAACTGCACCTTTTTCCATATTCCTACCATTTTAGTTTATATCTTCTTGGATAACTGCCTTCTAACTGATTTATTGGCCCATAGCCTTTATCTCCTCTGATCCATCTTTCACACTGTAGAATAAAATTCTTATATATCCCATAACCTTCAGGATAAAAGACAAACTCTTTATCAAGCCATGCAGGCCTTTAACATCTTGCTTTCTTCCTTCCTCCCCATCCACTTCTACATTCCCCTCAAGCCAAAAGAGTCCCAGAAAAAGGCCAAATCATTTCATTTTTGTTCCTTTACATGTATCTCTTTACCTGGAAAGTACCGAAGTTCTGCATCATTTACCTCTTTCGTTTGTAGTCAGAGCTTAAGTCGCTTCCTCTTACAATCTTCCTATATTCCTCAGGTTGAGCTAGGTGAACTTCCACTCATTCATTTATTCATTGATTCATTCATTCTATATATGTTTAATGAAGATAACTTATCAATTAGGCACAATGCTTTATGCTAAATATACAATGAAGAAGAGGAGCCCGGCCAGTATAGCTCAGCATTGAGCACTGAGCCAAGAACCAAGAGACCACCAGTTCGACTCCTGGTCAGGGCACATGCCTGGGTTGCAGGCTCAATTCCTAGTGTGGGGTGTGCAGGAAGCAGCCAACCAATGATCCTTTCTCATCATTAATGTTTCTATCTTTCTCTCCCTCTCTGAAATCAATAAGAATATATTTAATAAAGTAAAACTTAACCACACATTAAGATAAAAATTCTATCTTTAAAAAAAGGACAAACACAAAACCTGCATTTACCAGCCTTATAGTTTAGCCCAGCTTCTCTATTCACCTGTTCATAGTCTTAGCTCTTAGCTTACAGCCGTGGTCAGCAAACTGCGGCCTGTGAGCCACATGAGGCTCTTTGGCCCCTTGAGTGTGGCTCGTCCTAAGCCTTAGGAGTACCCTAATTAAGTTAATAACAATGTACCTACCTATATAGTTTAAGTTTATAAAAAAATTTGGCTCTCAAAAAAAATTTCAGTCGTTGTACTATTGATATTTGGCTCTGTTGACTAACGAGTTTGCCGACCACTGGCTTACAGTATAAAGAGAGATGGGATGGGGATGGAGAAAATGGGAGAAAAAGAGAGGATTCCATGATTTCCTTGTCAGACACTCACTTACCACTAACTTATTGAGGGCCAGGAACTATCTAGTTTGTTTCCCTAATACCAATACCTATTAGAACACTTGAGACAATGCTGAATGAATTAAATAGTTTTGAGTGATACAGAGACACAGGTAGTTCCAGAGACCAAGCAAAGAGACCAGGTTACTTAATAGGCCACTGAGAAAACTTCCTTTTGTTGTTTGGGAAAACTCAACCTTAACAGAATCTGAGAGGCCTTTGTGAAAATTTGTCTAGGCATAAAAAGAAACATTAGTACAAACAAACATTCCTGAAAAAGATGCAAGTACTGCTTTGAATAAGAAACAGGAGCTAAAATGCACATCTCTTGGTCTAATTTTAACTATTGGACTACATACCTGAAACTACTAAACCATGAAAAAGGTTTCTATAGCCCTGTACTTTGGGCTCCACAAAATGTTTTCCTCACAAGATACTCAGCTCATTAAAAAACAAAGGGGGGAAAAGGAAAAATCTTTTTTTTTACAAGCAGGGGTAAAGTAGGCACAAAGAATTGACCCAGTTTCCAAAATAAACATTAAGCTTAAAGCACTTTCCATCTGGCTAAAACTAAAACCAGAAATGAAAATTGGCATGTTCACACTCCATTTCCTACCTACACCATAATGGCAAGGGAAAGAAAAAGTTAACATATAACTTGATATTGTATCTGAGTCTCATACTAAAATCGGCAGAGGAATTACTTTAGAATTGGAAAGGGTAACAACTCACTTTTAAACCCACCTGGATATCCATCTGGGCCAAACAGCGTTCACAGTCCCCACTGGCATGGTGTACCCACTCTCCTTGGCCCCCTTTCTCTGCCCTTGAGGCAAATGCCTTCCAGTCTTCCTAGCTTCCTAATTTCTGTATGAAAAAACACTTATCTTTTCAAAACCTATCTTTTCTCTATAATATCCCCTGACAGTCTCCCTTCTTAACTCTTTATTGAACATATTCCATACAAGACACCTTACTCTCCATAAAACAAGGTATGCAATCCACGTGAAAAGCCCTAAAGCCTTTAAATGACACATGCTTCTTTTCCATGTTAACCTCATCTCCAACACCACCAGCCCGACTCTATGGACAGTGGCAGAAGTTCACTAACAGAGTCTTAGATATGTAGAATGTTAACACTGAAAGGGGCCTTAAAAGACATTTATTTTAACTCCTATATTTCACGATTTAAAAAATAATAGTTAGAGAGATTCAAAGACTATCCAAGGTCACACAGGCCTTTGTCCTCAACTTATTTTATTCTAGTGGTCCAGTGCATGAATTCACGCACATTGAAAGGAGATTAATTAGAAAAAAGATTCATGCAGTAATTACATTACTGCAAAAAAAATTATGTCAAAATACTATATATAATATAGTATTATAAAATTAAAATACAAAATACTTTAATATAGCTATTTACCCTTTTTCTATAATAGAAGTGCAAGAGATGAAAGAAAATTAGTAAAATGTATATGAAAATAATATATAAATTGATTAATAAACAATAACATGATATAAAAACAATAAAGACATGATATAAAAACATTGATAAAAACAATGATTGATAAATTGATTAACAAATAAACATGACATAACAACAACAAAGACATGATATAAAAACAACATTGATAAAAACAGTGACTTATAAATTGATTAAACTTATTCTAATATCTCCCTGTACACCACATTAAGAGGAAAAAAAATCTTTCAGAGTGCTTGACTAATTTTACTTGTGATGAAGTACTTACAACTTTAACTTAATATCACACGCTCTTCAAATGCCAGAGAAAGCAACATATTACTGACCATGTCCAAAAATGGGTTCAGGCAGGAATATTCCTACTCTTTCTAGAGTTTTTCTTTGTGATGTATTAATAGTCATTGCAAATGTTGGCATCACGAGAAACTGTCTTCAAATTAATTTAAATGGGAAGCCAGTGTCAGATGGGGACTAATCGATTCTTGGAATCAAAACAACCTCTCCTTCCACAGATCCTGTTAATACTTCAGTTTCGATTATGTTAGGTCACAATATTTTGATAATAAATCTGGTACCATTACAAAGACCCCATTTACTATTAAGATTTTTCAGTAGCATAATGATTACACCTACTTTCTTTTTTTTAATTTTGTTTTATTGCTTAAAGTATTACAAAGAGTATTACATATGTCTCCTTTTCCCTTCCCCCTTGACATTCCCCCGGCCTCCCCTATCCCCCAGTGTCTTGTGTCCATTGGTTATGCTTATATGCATGCATAAAAGTCCTTCGGTTGATCTCTTACCCCCCTCTCCTGCCCCCCAACCCTCCCCAGCCTTCCTGCTGTAGTTTGACAGTCTGTTCGATGCTGCTCTGCCTCTGTATCTATTTTTGTTCATCAGTTTATAATGGTCTTTATTATCCATAAATGAGTGAGATCATGTGGTATTTTTCTTTCATTGACTGGCTTATTTCACTTAGCATAATGCTCTCCAGTTCCATCCATGCTGTTGCAAATGGTAAGAGTTCCTTCTTTTTTACAGCAGCATAGTATTCCATTGTGTAGATGTACCACAGTTTTCTAATACACCTACTTTCAATTTTAATTTATGACATGGCATTCCTGAAGGAGTAATATTATTAAGAAATTTAATGGGAAATTTTTCCTTTTTGGCATCAACCGTTGAATCGATGGAATCATCACTCAAACAGGTGTGAAAATCTCCATTGAATATATCCAAAATTTCTTCAATTTATGAATGTGCTAATTTTTAGGACAAAGAATCGTACATTCAGATATATTTTTAACATTATAGATACAATATTTCCAAAGGTAGCTTCAATAATAGATCCTTTACAAATCATTTCACGGGGGATTTCAATAGTATCCATTCCTAAATTAAAACTGCTATCAAGCTGAAACCGGTTTGGCTCAGTGGATAGAGTGTCGGCCTGCGGACTGAAAGGTCCCAGGTTTGATTCCGGTCAAGGACATGTACCTGGGTTGCGGGCACATGCCCAGTAGGAGATGTGCGGGAGGCAGCTGATCGATGTTTCTCTCTCATCGATGTTTCTAGCTCTCTATCTCTCTCCCTTCCTCTCTGTAAAGAATCAATAAAATATATTTAAAAAAAAAAACAAACTGCTATCAAGAGGTTTTGATCAATTGCCAGTGCGCATCATATGTACCAGCCGGTTGATCACGTGCAATTGGTGCCAGTGAGAGCTTTATATGTATCGCAAATGCACCAGTCAACGTTTATTTTTAAATTGCCAGTGCGTGTCATATACACTGGCCGGTTGGTCAGTCGGTCGGACGGACATATGGTTGGTCACTTAGCTTTTCATATATATAGACTCTCCCACTCTCTGGGTCTCACTAGCTTCTCTTTATTTCCTCTTCCTATGGAAAAGGGTAAGGGAAATGCCCATTATCTCAGCTTGGCTTTCATCTGAACTCCACAGAGGATGCTAAATGAGCTCATCAACTGGAGAATATGATGCGATGCATGGCATGAGTCTCCTCCGCATGATGCTGAGTGGCCAGTGTGTAACTAAGTGCTCCCCAGCAGCACTTAACCACCTACGTGGAGATTCAAATTTCCCTTCATACACACCCCACTGGCAGATGGCCCTGCTATACTTCTAAATGTACTAAACATTTGCTTCTGCATTATATACTGTACCAGTCATTTACAGAAAGTTCTCACACTGCCCAAGCTATCATCAATTACATCCAATTTTAAAACTGCAATTAGCATTATTATGACTGGGTGTCCTGTCTACCAATGTAACCTCAGCAATTTTGTATTTATAGCTCCTGGTTTTGCTTCGTTTTACTTTTAAAGACTTAGTTTGAATGGCATCCTAGCAGGACGGGTTCTGATTATCCAATACCATGTTAGTCAGGCTGCCTAAGGTTAACAACTAAGCAGGCAACAAATGAAAGAGTAAAAATGCTTTTAAGTAAAACACAGAGTGGGGCAGAAGTAGGTTTACAGTTGTGAATACATGAAACAGAGTTTGTTCTTCTTATTACTTACTTATTGTAGTACTTTCCATACAAAGAACATGTAAACCTACTTTTCCCCCACCCTATTAAATACCCGAAGTCTAACCTAGTCTTTTGAAATATGCTTTTTACATGTTTATTAATTTATTTAATAGTGTGTAAAAATAAAACAAATAAATTATATATAGCAGAAGAAAATATATGTATATTTAGAGAGAGAAATTTACAGTTGAACACAAATTATTATGGCCAAAAGTTATTCACAACTTCTATTTTTTATTTATGTTTCTTCTTTATTAAACTGTAATAAAAGATGCAAAAATATAGTTTTTTATAATGGTTGGATTAAACTAAAATACAATTATGTAATTAGTAATGAAGAAGGAACTAAGTAAGCATTATTTTCTTGATAAATCTTTAGAAGATTCATCAAATATATTAAGACAAAAGTATAATCATATCAAAAAGTTCCACACTCCCATTCCTTTCTTTTATAGACACCAAAACAAATCATCAGATCAATAAGGTCCTTTCTGAACAGAAGTAAAATCAGTCAGTGTGCTAATCTTTAGAAAAAAAAATATTAGGGGCTCAATAATGAGATTATATAAATGAAATGGATTTAAAAACATTGCAGAAAGGCATCATTAAGTATTTACTGCGCAAATTACCAAAGAGATTACCCACATCTTGATCTAAAAAAAAAAATGCTATTTCCCACAAGTGCTGCAGAATAAACTGCAGAAAAGCCCTTTGGTAGTGAATTTCGTGACCATCAGCAGAGTAGTCAGGTTCATTCATGAATGGGCAGATAGAGAGAAATGGGGGCGGTGACTATCCAGGAATGGCAATGGCTGCTACCAGAGCCGTGCAGTACAGCCAAGGCACAGAGCATGCTGAAATTGAAAACAGATAAATTTGAGGTAGGAAATCCATGGTGGTAGACATATTCTGAGAAGATCCAAACAACCTTCCAGTTCTGGAATCTGAGCAGGAGGATTCTCCACCTTGGGCAAATGTAGGAACAAACGATTTAGTCTAAAAAAAAAAGTCCTTGGTAGCAGGGGAGGAAAATATGTTCCGATCTTGCTGACACAGAAGGGATCAAAAGGAGACACCAGGAGACCAGAATTGAAGGGAGGCCACGGTCATAAATTTTACTTGAAGATTTGTCAGAAAGGACCCAGGAGCTGAAAGTGCTGCCGTTGAAATTTCTAAATATTGCTGGAAGGCACGAAACTTTCAGGTGACTTTCTTCAGAAAAAGAGGCTATCATTTACAAGTAGTGATTATTTTCCTCAACAGAATAAAAGTGATTTTCAGCTCCAACAATTTTCTGGTAAAACGTTTTTCTCAGTTATAAGGTTACAAGTGGTGCTTCTCAAACACCCAGCATGGATTGACTAGAATCCTAGCACAAACAAAAGCACCAGCCTTTTTGTTTTCTTTCTCTTTCACTTTCCCCCCTTCCCAATCTCTCTCTCTCTCTCTCTCTCTCTCTCTCTCTCTCTCTCTCTCTCTCTCTCTCACACACACACACACACACACACACACACACACACACACACACACACACACAACACACAACACACTACTACCACTAAATTCTTGGCTACGTCTATGGCTGATAACACATACTGGTTCTGGGTGGTTCTGGGAACACTGGTGGTTTGTTTTGTCTATTTTACTTGGCGTTATTGTAGGGAAAAAAATTAAACTAAGATTGCCAACAGCTACAACTGCCAATTTGGTTGATGTTTTGTGCATGTGTATCTAATAAATTTTGGAACAGTGGGAAGTTACTATAACACTGCACAGGTCTTGACAGTTTTCTATTATCTTCTTAGGTTGCTGCAAAGGAAACATGCCATAAAATTACTAACGACCCAGGTCAAAAAAGGAAATTAAAAGGCATCTCATAGGAACACTCTGGCTATAGCAATTGAAATTTATTCAGAGACATAAAAAGAAAACCTAAATCAACAGGCAAAAGATGTCAGAAATTCGTTTCTAAACAGAAAACAACCACTCAGATGTTGAAAGGATATAGCAAAAACTCAGTAAAAGGCCTAACTTTAAGACCAGGTCTTCATCATAAAATCAAGATAGGAACTGAAGGAGAAGAAAATTTACATATAGCAATATAATTGGCCACACATGAAGTCAAGAAAGAATGGGACCAATTCTGAATCAAATGAAATTTTGAAAACTCGACTAAATCTATGTGAAAATTTCCAATATAGGTAGATTCTGGAGGTAAATAGTAAAAGGTGGTGAAGGACTTGTTGGTGCTTCTACTGACTAGCTCCTACTGACTAGGCCTACCAAGAGACTTAGGGTGGGGCAAAATCCAGCTAAAGGGAACACTGCACTCCCAAAGGCAGACTTTCAGATGAGCTCACCAAGGCTTCCACAAAGGAATCGGGGCCAAAATTCAAAAACTGCATTTTTCTGGCATGTATCTTTGTCAGAGACCTAACTGGAGTGGACCTAAGGACAGGAGAATTCACTATGACCATCAGGGACATCTCCAACTTCATTCATTTATACAAGTATAGATTGAGCATGATATTAAAAACTGTTTACAAGTTGGGTGTAAACAACTGCTCTCATGGAGCTTACATACTGATGGAAAAGAAAAACAGAGTCAATGTGGTTTCAGGACTTGGTCCATACAATGAAGAAGAAAAAGGGAAAACGGGCAGAGAACAAAGGCGGTTGGCATCGGGGTGGTTTTTCTAGTAGGGCAGCATTGGGAGGAATTTCTGAAGAGGAAATCTGAGTATAGGTCTGCGTGAATGCAGGACATAATACAGGGCAGGGAGGGGTGTTATAAGCAGTGGGGAAACAAACACAAGGACTCTGAGACAGGACTCGGCTTGCTGTGTAGAGACATCAAGATGGCTCACACGGAGGGAGTAGAATAAACAAGGGGAGAAAGTGAAGTGGGTGAGGCAGACAAGGGGTCAGATCAGTAAGGCGTTGATAGCAGGCATAGACAATCTGAATTTTACTTTATGTGCACTAAAAAACACAGGAGGGATTTGAGCAGAGGATGTGATCTCATTTACTTAAATGGTGTGATCTCATTTACTGAATGGGGCCACTGTGGGTAGAGATGTGAGACAACAGTAGAAAGGAACACATAGGAGATTACTGCAAACGTGCAGGCCAGTGATGGTGGTGACTTGGTCTTGGGCGGCAGGTTTGGAAATGGAAAGATTCAAATGTATTCTGAAGGTAAAGCCAGCAGAGCTTGTTATGATTAGGTGAAACACATGATAAAAACAGGTATCTAAGATAATTTCCAGGTTTGGGGCCTGAGAAACAAAATGATAATGGTGCCCTTCAACTCTCCATAGATTTTATTCTCCTATTATTATTTTGTGAAAAATGTAACTATGCTAGTATATCCACTCTGAAAAATAGTTTGCCAATTTCTTAAAAGAAACACTAAATATACACTTACCATATGTCCCAGCAATCAAATTACTGGGTATTTATCCCAGAGAACTGAGAGCTTATGTCTAAACAGAAAGCTATACATGAATGTTCATAGCAGCTTTATTTTTAATAGCCCCAAACTGGAAACAACCAAAATGCCCCTAAATAGATGAACAGTTGAACAGCAGTATATCCTAACCATGAAATACTACTCAGATATATCAAGGAACGAGCTATTGATGTACTCAACAACTTAGATGGATCTCCAGGAGATTATGCTAAGTGGAAAAAGCCAATTTCAAAAGGTCACATTTTGTATGATTCCATGTATATAACATCCCCAAAATTAAAAAAAAAGTATAGCTATGAAGAACAGATAGTTACCAAGGGTTAGGCATGCTTGGGGGAAGGGGTAGGTGTGACTATAGATCAGTTACATGAGGGACATATTTGTGGTGATGGAACTATTGTGTATCTTGATTTCTGTGGTGGTGACAGGAATTTACCCGCGTGATAGATCACCACCGAACTATACACACACCTTGCACCAATGTCAGTGTGGGTCTTGTCCTAGAGATTTATGAGGTGTAACTACTGGAGGAAACCAGGTGGAGAACACAAAATCCCTCTCTGTACTGTCTTTGCAACTTCCAGTGAATATATAATTACTTGAAATAAATTTTTAAAAAATAAAATTATGCTCATTTGTAATGCAAAATTAATTAAATATTAAAATTAGTATAGCAATAAATCCTACATTTGACAAAATTTTGTCTTCTGAATTTATAAAGCACCTTTTTGCCAATACATCTTACCATTTTGGTATGTAAGCAACAGTTTAATTAATCCTCAGGATCTCCTTGAATGTAAGAACATTTTTTTTCTCCTAATAGCCTCTGGAGCAAACAACACTTGGAATTCTCACCCTCCCTCTGTTACCTTTAACCAGCAAATAGAACCCATGAGTTCTTGTTTCCATACCTGTACAAAGGAGGTAGAGGGACAGAAGCTAAACAGCTACTAGCCTAGGTGCTCCAATAGCTCTCAGAAGTTGGGAACCCTGAAAACTACTTTGCTTAAACCCAAGATATTGAGCCTTCACAGGCCAGCTGACACTCCTGTATTCTAACATCTTTCCCATCAGAGTCAAAATGTAAAACCCTGCAATGTAAAACCATAAAAAGGATGCCTTAGACAAAAAACCAATGACCAGGATCCAAAGGCTTACCTGCTGCTAATAATACTAATCAAAATTCCAGTACAATGATCTTAAGCTTACTTTAGGTATCAGAAATAGATTTGGACAAATCACCTAAGTCAATTTGAAGGTGTGAATAGTGGTGACTACTCCCTAAGGTCTTCTTTTACAGCAGCTTCTTGGGTATGTATTTCCTTAGTGATCTGATCTTCTGTCATCATCTGGTCTCTCTGAGTGTAGAATGCATGGTCTTTGGCTGCTTTAGAGAACATTCTACTCCCAAGAACACTCTCAATGCATTTAGTACTCAGGTACGCAGGCTAAATCCTAGCTACTCTTGTCATTGCTGAGTAGGTTTATATTTACGAATCCTTGCATTCTCTCAAATAGGCATATATCCAACCTAGAGTGTTTGTAATGGAAATTAGATTTATAAACCTTTCTTACTAGTTTTAATTGTAAAACCTGCATAAAACTGTCTCCAGAAATCAACTTTAATTCAGCAATTCTATTACTAGATAAACTTTTTCCTAAACAACGTATCCCACAACAGCTCGGGTCTGCTTTTCTGGAATTGAATGCGTTGCCAGCGAAACCTGTGGGGTGCGCCAGATGCTGCCTGTCTGGATGCTGGTCTCCCTTGGAATGAGCTCTGCTAGTGGGAACAGAATAAAACAGCAGTTTCCACGTCAGTGTTTGTATCGCTCTGTCCACGCTGTTTTAAATGGGCTCATATATTCTAAAAAGTAAGATACATCATTTTGCATTTTTTTATTTTCTAAAGATGAATAAAAAGTAAACCGATGCAGATAATATGGGTTAAACACCTTTCTAAAAACAAAGCAGTTTCATTTTAATCCTGACGGAACTTAGAGCCTGGACAACTGCCAACAACAATTGTTTGTAAAGAAGAAAAATGGTTTAAAGAAAGCAAGATACTTACAGCCAACCATCATCATGGCCACCGAAAACATCTTCTCCACATCTGTGGTAGGAGCTATGTTTCCAAATCCTATGGTTGTAAGGCTTGTCATGGTAAAGTAGAGAGAGGACACGTACAGTGAATCCTTGCTGGGTCCTCCTTCCCATATCCCTGCGCTGCTATTGTATCGATATGGAGTCCCAATGCTCAAGGCCAGCTGGTAGAGCCAACTGTCTATTTGGATGGTGTTCGTGGCCTCATCGATGACCTCGTAGTCCCCAATGCTGTACCATATGCAGGCCAGCCAGTGGGCAACTAGTCCAAACACACATACCAGGAGCACGAGGACTGCTGCTCCGTACTCCAGGTAATGGTCCAATTTTCTAGCAACCCGGCCCAGTCGCAAGAGACGCACCACTTTTAAAGAACTGAAGAGACTGCTGATTCCCTGAAAAGAAATGAGACACGCTTTCAAAAAATAAAACAGTACAATGGCTCACCTTCATGAACTTGATCATCAACCACTTATATACTAAGAACATAAGCATAATATAGCTCTGACTTTATTTACATCAACAAAAAAGATGAAATTATAAGGTTTTTAAATGCTGATTCCTTCCTACTCAAAAATAAGGTATTTGTCAATTATTACACAAATCATTTCATTAGCTAAGAAAGACCCACTTTCTTTTCATAAGTGCAGTTTAAATAGCACAGAATAAAAACAAAGGAGAATCATGTTCAAATTCAATACACAGAGTATAAAAATAGGGTGATGAGTTTAGACATTTTATTTCTTCTTTTATAAAACTTTTCCTCTAGAAGATTTATTTTTATTTCTCACTTTATAATAGCTATGAACAGCAAAATGTCTGAAAAAAGAATCCTGATCTCACAGGCAAGCACACAGGAAATACTTCTGTGCATACTGGGAGAACAGGCAAATGTCATTGTTGGTTCCCCTACTTCCCGCCACAGTCATAATAAGCACTAAATTTGTAGAGCTCTGAGAAAGTGAAGAATTAACCTTGAATAGGTACATAACCTACCAAATCTTATCATCCTCCAACAATAGTCATAGAAAAGAATATCAAAAGGGAACAGCAGCGAAATCATATTTTGTTGAGAAGCTTAAAATTCCAAATATAACATTATCTAAATGGAAATATAGCATAGGCTTTCTTCATTCAATAGGTCCCATAGTTGGTGTGTGTGTGTGTGTGTGTGTGTGTGTGTGTGTGTGTGTGTTTGTCTTGTTTTGTTGGTTGTTTTTTTGTGTGTGTTTTTTTAGAAGCCTATAATAAGCCACCTGGGAAGATAGGATAAATGCATCCCTGATACGAAGATGGAAGATAGAGCAGTGATCCAGGAAGCCTCTCATCTGACTACCACCTCCAAGTCTCATGACATCGTTAGTGCTAACTCTGTCTCCCAGAAGGAATGCAAGGAATCTTCCTAAACTTACTCTGAGCTTATTTCTGACCAACATGGAGGAATTGGTTAGGGTAGTGGAACCAATGTTACATTAATAAGACTCTAAATTATGGCATCGTAAAGTTCTTGACAGTGAAGGTAAAAAGGTTAAAAAGGCAGTTGGTTATACTATACGCTATATAATTGAAATTTTTCTAAATAAAGACTTGAAAGAAAGAGAAAGAAAATGAAGAGAAGCAGAAATAGAAGCCCTTATGGAGGTGAAAGGGCAGCAGAAGTATCCTGGCAGTTGTTGTGTTTCAACCCTGATGTCCTCAAGCCTGGCTCTATTTCAACTTCCACTCTCTGATGCTGTGGCATAAATAAAGCCTTAAGGTAAGTTCTCATTTCACTTGCACACTTGGGGAGAGAGAAAAGATATTAAACTTTAGGCAGATCAAAAGAATAGCATTAATAAGCCTCAGAAGGTGAATTGGCATAATTCAATGACATGAGATGTTGATAGGTAGAAGATTCAAAAGAACCTGGAAGCCCCAAAAATTGAAATTATGTAACCATAAACAAGAAAGGCAAAAATAAGTATTTGTTGACACTTTCTATAAGCCAAGAGTCCAGGTTGGGCCCTAGGGATATTAAGATAAACATGCTTTGCTTTAGCTCTAATGAAACCCATAGCCAAAATGCATGGGAAACTCAGGGTTAAATGGAAAAAAAAAAAAAAACAACAACAACAACAAAACAAACAACAACAACAAAAAAAACAGTGTTGCTGTTGTTCTCTAGTTAACTAAAATCCTTAAAAGAAAACATGGTACCTCTGTTTAAACACTGCAGAAAAAAGTCATTCTACCTAAATTATTTTCTCAAAAAAGAAAGAAGAATTTTTTCCCTATTCAAACTAAAAAACAGTCACAACTCTCAACAGGAATGTGAAATATGAGGGCCTCCTAGGCCTAGGCCTCAAAGATGGAAGGACACTCTCTCCTGGTCTCTGATGTAGACAGTTTTTTCCAAAAGGAGACAGTCCACCTAGAAGGGCACCTGCTCTGGACTCCACTTAATAGAAAAGCACATTTTCTATAGCCATGTCCAACACCACTTAATATTACAAAATATTTTGTAAACTCTCTAACATAGTTCTTATGCCACCACTTTCTCCTGGGTCTTAGCCAACTCCCCAACTGACATTTCTTTCAAAATCATGTTCTAGGGCTACCCTCCTCCATGCTTCTATTATGTTAGGATCTCTTTATGATTTACCCTCAGCCCTTTCTTGGTTGATTTAATGCATATCAATGTTTCAACTGACTTCTATAGATGGAAGAATCACAGGTTCACTTCTTAGCACAAAATTCTCTAATGTGTTCCTGATACAGAAGCCAATTTCCTTCAGCTGCATTCCATTCCATTTATATGTCCCATAGGTGCTCAAAGGTGATAGGTCCCAAAGGGAAGCCTTCTCCTCTCCTGAGTCAATTCTCTATCTCCTGCTCTTCTTAATGACATCATTATCTACTCATACCCTCAGACCTGGAGCTGAGCCTCAGCTCCTCTGTTCTCTGCCACATACAGCTGATTATCAAGTCCAGAGGATCTTACCATCAAAGTGCCCACGTGCTCAATACATATCTACCTTTTATAAAATGTTTTTATTTATTTTAGAGAGAAAGGAAGGGAGAGGGATAGATAGAAGAATCTATGATAGGGAGACATCAATCAGATGCTCCTGCATGCCTCCTACTGGGGATAGAGCCTGCAACCCTGGCATATGCCCTTACCAAGGACCTCTTGGTTCATGGGTCAATGCTCAACCACTGAGCCACACCAGCCAGACCATATCTACCTTTTAAATCTCTCACAAATTTCCTTTCTTTCCCATTTCTAAGGCCATGCCTTCATCAGGACTTCATTTTTTCTTACTTGTGTGACAAGGAATAGGCTCTCCATTGGCCATTGTACCTCTAGTCTCACTTCCTTTAATTCACAGATCACACTACACAGGTGAGCAGCCTGGTGTTCTTTAAAACCACATCAATCCAATCATGTCCTTCCCTGATCTAAAATCTTTAATGCTATAGGATTAAGGATTCACTTTCTACTGTGACAGGGAAAGCCATCAGGACCTGGTACCTGTTTGCCTAATCAGCATCTCCCCCACCAACTCCTCCTTGTGCTGTCTATGCTCTATCACCCTCAACAACATGTAGCTCCTAAAGTGTCCATTCTGATTCATTTTACATTACAAGCCGTACCCTCTTCTGAAAAAGTTTGTCCCTCCCACACTCTTGGTGGCTAGGGTCTTATGTACAGCTTATGACAAACTCTCTCCTCCACGTGCATTACTCTGACTTCTTCCCAACCACCCTACCACCACCATATTCATTATCATACCCTCCCCCTCTTTCTATGAGAGTTAGGTGTCCTTCCTTTGTGTTAGCATTCACCTTTGCACATCTTTATTACAACAACTGTCACAATAACACTTTATTACAAGTCTCTGTTTGTATGCCTGGCATCCCAGGAAATTCTAAACCCCTTGAAGAATGGATCTAGTGTCCATTACAAATCATGGCATATGATATTATGTTAAGCCATCAATACATGTAATAAATGAAGGGGAAAAATTGCAACACAAGCAATAAAATTTGGACAACAAAGCAGGCAATGTAGCTTTAAGTTGTATAAAGGTATGGCATCAAGTATGAAAGAGAAATTCTCTTTAATTTCTCTACTGACTAGACCACAGGTATAGGAGATACATAAGATACAGTTAGAAAAGGACTGTCAGAAAAAGCAAACTAAAAAATATATACTATTAGGCAATGTGGAAGAAAATGGGGGTGGGGAAGGAAGGAGACTGGGGTAGAATTATAGTTGGACCTACAGGGATAGAAGGATGTAATAAAGATGGCAACAATCCTGTACCATATACTCCTTCTCACAGTGTAAACTAACCAGAAAACAAGATCATTCACTGCTACTTGGAAGACAGACATGGTGATAATAATACTGAATGCTTACTACATGCCAGGTATTGTTCTAAGAGTTTTATATGTATTTTAAAAATGTCATCTTCAAAACAACCCTATGTGAAAGGTATCATTAAACATAGCCCAGATAGGGTAATTTGACTAAGTTCATGCAGCTTGTAAGAGGAGGAGCCAAGATTCAACTACAGACAGTCTTGCTTCAGGCCCCTTGCTCCTCACCACATCATGGTCTGACCACACTCTGGAACTCACTGGAACTAGAGCATAATGTATAATTTAACGAAGAACATTAGTACCTGCACTAGGACTGATCATTTCTACTCTTCATGTATTCTAAACATACATTAAAACTTTAAAACACATATACATAATATCAGATAGTAATATGCTCTACAAATAAAAATAATACAAGGCAATAGGGAATAGATAATGACTGGGATGATCAGGATTGAGTGATGTAGGAAAGCATGTACTGAGCTAAATACAGCTGCTAGGTTAGGATTTTTTTTAATTGCAAAGAAAAAATATTCAAGTGACCTCAAGTGATGAGAGATTTAACATAAGGATGGACGTTTAATATAAGGATGGACAATAAGCTGCATACTTAGGTCGACTTTTGAAATGTGGTGGTACATTCAGAAATATAAAAGGATGGCCCAAGAAGGACTTATTTATTTTTCTCTAACTCATTCTTTAAATGCAAAAAAAAAGTTGCCATACATGATTTCATTCATCCACTCACCAAATGTCTACTGAGTTTATTCTAAATATTGGGGATCTAGTATTGTGAACAAAAACACACACAAATCATCCCCTATCTTTCCATTGTTTAGAATCTGTTTTGGTTTACGTGGACTTGTATGGTCTGGCCCCTGCTCACCATTCTAACCTCATCTTTCAACACTCTTAAGCTCACGCTCCATTCAACTTTCAGTTCTTCAAATATGCTATGACCCCTCAAACATGAAGTCCATGAACTTGCTATTATTTCTAAGTGGAGTGCTTTACAACTGTCTTATGCCCCTGTCCTTAGCCTAGTTTGCTCTATTCATACGTCAGATCTCAGCTCGGTCACTGCTTCCTCAGAGAAACGTTCCTCTCCAGTCTAGGTCAGGTCATTTCATCATATAATCTCAAAGGACCACATACATTTCCTTCTTGACATTTGTCTATTTGTGATTATGTGCTCATATCATGCTCATTCTTTTGAACATTGTTTTGAACGCTCTCTAGCACTCTCTGACATGTAGTAAGCACCAAATACTTATTGAAAAAAAATGAATACATTAATCTCGCATAGTAACTTCTTACTCCTCTAGCACTAATGTTACAATTAATAATTAATAGTTACTTCATCTTCACAGATAGTACTATATCAGGCAACTAGATGAAAACTATCAAACAATAATAAACTCCATTTCAAAACCACTGGGTTCTTATTCTAAATAGATTTTATACGTGGATGACTACATAGTCCATTTCTATTTCCTTTTGTACAGCACAATTTAAAGACTAAAAGAAAATTGAAAACTACATTTGTTACCTGAACTTCTAACCCAGATAACAAATTCTATTATCTTCTTCCTATTCAGAATTCACTTCTCCAACTCATGCTACCAAAAGATCCATGAGGAAATAAATAATCCTCATTATTCCATGCATTAGTTAACATGCTTCAGTAGAAGACTTCAATTTAAATAATTTATGTTAGCCAATCTATATTCTTTTCAAAACATGGTGGCATCAGCAGATAGATAGAAAGATGAAGAACAGACTTTGATGTTCAGCCATATCCATAGTGCATTAAATTTTTATATGCTTCTCGTGGAAAAGACTTTCTCTTTGATATCCATTGGGTCTACAGAAAATATAAAGCATGATCAAAACATGCACCCTAAAAACAAGTATATCACCTAAACATTATGATAAATGTACAAGCAAACTATGCTGATGGATGCTTTAAATCCTTCAATAACTTGTTGCTGCTTTTACAATAATCCAAACTCCTTACCACAACCTGCCTGCTTCTACAGTGTCATCTTGTACTTCTCTGTCTTTGTTCTCTGTATTCCAGACAAAGAAACTTCTTTCCTTTCTTCAAAAATGTCATATTCTCTCACCTGGGGGTCTCCAAACATAATGTTTAAAACACTCTCCTTAATCCACCAGCCACTCCTTTTTTGTGTATGCATCTAATTCCTATTAATCTTGCAGGTCTGGGCTTAACTGTCACCTCCTCAGACACTTCCTCTAACTATCTCTATCCTTAAATAGGTTAAGACCCTTGTTTTATAGTATGAATAACTGGTTCAAGAAATGCTGAGGAAATGGTGCAGAAGGCAGTGAGGGTTAAGGTAGAGAAAGGCTGATGTGGCCATGATGTAGTGAAAGCTAGAAAGATTCAGGAATGGGAGCCACGAGATAAAAAAGAAGAGAAGGTAAGAATGCAGTAATTAAAGAGAAAATAGATAAGTATATTGACAGGACTAAGTGAACCACATTAATAGGGGGGCACTCAAGTGAAGACCTACAAACTCTGCAAAAATACAGGACATCCAAAAAAATATATATGCACACTTTCACAGCTGGTAACTCAGTTTTGAAAATGAAATGTACTTTAATGAACACTGCCTCTATAATTATTCAAAGTGTTGTGTGTAGATTTTTGGGACATCTTACAGAACAGAGTGAATGGTCATGTCTTCCAAAATTATTTTCTAAAAGTGACTCTTTTCCAACCATTTTTATGGTAATAGGTGACGATGAAATTGTTAAGGATATAATTTTTAAAACTGGCAAAGCAAGTGTGTGAGGCATGTGGAGAAAGTGGTCAAAGAGTAGCTCTATTTCTGTAGGTTTTTTCCCTCTTTTCCCAGCCCTTCGACCTAGTGCCCACTTCCGGGCTCACGTCCCTAATATTACAACTTGGCTGTGCTGAGGTTCCCAGAGCTGCCATGGTCCAGGACCAAATACTAGTTCCTTAGGCCCCATTGTTTCTTTTCCAATGTTCAAAAAAATCCACCCTTATAGTAAACCTCCCACCATTTGAGGTCCCTTGAGTCTCTTTTCTTTGCAACTGAAATAAATTCCTAACCTAAGAGCTGCAGTTAGCCCTCACTACAAGATTTCCTACATTACTCAATGCTGATCACTGCAGTCATTACCTATTCTCTAATGCCTTGTACTATTATTTGTAGAGCATATTGCTATTTGAAATTATGTATATATGCTTAAAGCTTTAATGTATGCTTAACATACACGAAGAGCAGAAATGAACAGTCCTAGTGACATAACTTTATCTTATTCACTGACAGACTCCAGTACATGGAGATGGTATTTCCTAATTATGATTAATGTCTTTACCAATACAGGTAACACTGTCTTTAAATAGATATGCTATTATTAAACTTAATTGTTAGATGTCAATATTGAACACAAGAAATACAACTGGTTTTAAAATTCCAGCAGGATTCTATTTGGGTAAAAATGTCTGCTAGTCTAGATGTAATTATTATAAAATTATTGTCCCACAAGCTCCTGTCATCTAGGCCTCTTCTTCACTGTGGCCAAAGCAACTGCAATATCTGCAAAGGCTCAAACAACAACTTTTGAGTATGGCCACTTATATCTCATCCTATGGGAAGGTAATTGAAAATGCTGATTTTTACTGACACAATGACCTAAACACAAACAAATCACCTTGAAAACTAACATCTTCTTGAAAAATGCACACCAGGCATTTAATTATAGAGTCCATATTTGTGTCTGCAGTGCTGACCAAGTGAGCACTCAGACTCACAAGCCTGTTATAGACCATACTTGTTCTCAGTAGACTCCGAGGCTATAGGGCAGAAATCACTGTTTATCAGTGGGGCCGCATCAGGCGTCTTCTTCCACAGGCTTTGACCTCATAACTGTCTGTGCAGAGGTCCACAGAGCTGTGCTGCCTGTGCTCTTTCCTCCAGGGGACAACTCAGAAGTGTAAAAATGAGACTCAATTGGCAGATACTGAAACCATCTAGACTTAAAGGCCTTAAAACTAAAATTGTCTAACTTCACACTCAGCTTGTACACTCAGAACTGAAACCGTAACTTACTATGTTAACGTGGCTTTGTGCTAGGCCTCTGTTGTCCTGAGCGTGGCTTTACTTTTCCAGGACTCCATGACCATGCCCAGAAAAATGGCTGGATTTCTCATTATAGGAACTTCCCAAAGACTGATTAACTCTTAAGTAGAAAGTATCAACAGGCAGTTTACACCTAAAGACTCTTTGAATCCAATGCCTCAAAATCTTCGCCTTGTTGTTTCCACCAACCCTGGACTATTATTTCATGAGTCTTAATCTTTACCCAATCCTAATAAAACCCATTCCCCAGCCCTTCCCTTTGAAAGACCCATCATAAATCAAACTTCCAGTTCCCAATAAAGTCTCTCCTTTTCTATTCTGAGAAACTGCCAAATATTTGTAAGATAGTGTTCTCCCTTGTAATGGCCAACAATAAACTCCGCTCAACTTTGTCTTATCAACAGGTTGTTTTGGTAATGTTTGGAGATCTAGGTTTTGATGCCTTATGCTCTACCTAATCCAAACTTGTAATAATAACACAGGCATAGCTTTCAGAGTCCACAGGGATATGCTCAGACTTGTATTATTCAGGAATTCTTAACTATGATGTCTTCATTAGGTTATTTATAGTTCATTAAAAGTTCTTCCCAGCCCATATGCAATTTCCTGATCAGGGGTATTTTTAAAGTATGCCTACAATTGCCTAGAACCGTGGTCGGCAAACTGTGGCTCACGAGCCACACGCGGCTCTTTGGCCTCTTGAGTATGGCTCTTCCACAAAATACCACGTGCAGGCGCGCATGCACAGTGCGATTGAAACTTCGTGGCCCATGCGCAGAAGTCAGTATTTTGTGGAAGAGCCACACTCAAGGGGCCAAAGAGCCACATGTGGCTCGTGAGCCACAGTTTGCCGAGCCACAGTTTGCCTACCACTGGCCTAGAAGCATAGATAACATATTTCCTTCACCAGTTACCTGGGGGAAAAGGAAGACAGTTGACCAAAGGTAAAATTCTCATGCCGACAGAGAAATGCTTTTGTTAATCCTTTATCCACAATGCCTAAAAAACAGATTTCTTCAAGGTGAAGAATTCCAATATAAAGATAATCATGTTTCTTGTCAGTTAGTATTTGTTATGTGAAAGCATAAATGAAATCATGGAATAAAATAGTCATAAAAAGACCAAATGGAGTAGGAATGAAAGTTTAGAAACTCCTTCAAAGAAGAGTGAGGGAATGATATATTCTCAAGCATAGGAATAATGACTATGTAGAAAACAGTATAGAGCAATTTCTATGTGAGTACCCATAGTTAGTTAAGGGAAAAATAAGTAAATAATACTCATAATATTCAAATTGCAATATATTTCCACCTTCGTTGCCTCTACATCAAAATCATTACCTAATGCTTAACAATAGGAAGCATTCATCATACATGAAGGTCAGTACAGATAAAAATCTCTATTCATGTATAGAAAAAAATCAAATAAAGGAATCTCATTGTTGTATTCATTGCTTGTTACTTCCTACCCTCCCAGAGCTAATTCCCTCAGCTAGACAGACTGCTTTGTCTCTGTGGAAAACTCATGCAAAAGAATATATTCTTGAAATATAACCAAATTTTTCAAATATAAGAAAGATGTCTATTTATTACCCATCCTTGATAACATCCAATACCATCCATCCGCACCTGGAATAGAACTTAACAGCTCAGACCATTGCCACGGTGTTTCAATTTGAAACCTATAGCTGACTCTTACCCATTCTCCAATCCTTTCCCCATCTCCTCCCTCATACTGACTCCTCTTTTACTTACAATCTCTTTTATTCACAACCTTGAATAGTGTGTGAGCAAATAAATTTTTCTTTCAAACTAGAAGGTAGGTACATTTGAGTTTAGTGATTGTGCCTTTTTTCGTCTTTGTATTAATTTGTTCACAATGCTTTACACTTCCAATGGGAGATCCCAGCGTGGGGACCTAAATAAACCCTGAGGCAATCCCTAGACATACAGAAAGAATATATATATTAGAGAATAAGAATATTAATGGAAAGGAACTCATGAAAAGAGAGATAAACATGGTGGCCAAAGGATAATGCCCTATTGTCTACAAGAAGGAGACACTTAGATAAAAATCTAACAAAATATATATAAGATGTATATGAGGAAAACTACAAAACTCTGATGAGAGAAATCAAAGAACTAAATAAATGCAGTTATGTTTCATGTTCATAGACAGAAATATTCAATTTAGCAAAATGTCAGTTCTTCTCAACTTGATCTATAGCTACAACATAATCCAAATCAAAATTTCAGCAAATTATTTTGTGTTTGGTGATAAACTAATTCTAGATTTTATATGGGGAGGAAAAAATTGTGAAGAGTAACCAACACAATACTGAAGTAGAAAAAAGTCAGAGGACAGACAGTACCTGTTATAAAGCTACAGTGATCAAGACAGTAAGGTGTCAGTGGACGAAGAGACAAATAGATCAGTGGAACAGAATAGAGAGCCCAGAAATAGGCCCATATAAACATAGTCAAGGAGTAAATGGAGCAAAGGAAGTCTTTCAGCAAAAGGTGCTGGAATGATTAGACATCCAAATGCAAAAAAAGATGAATACAGTCATAGACTTTACACCCTTCATGACAATTAACTCAATATGGATCATAAACCTAAATGTAAAACAAAAAAACTATAAAACATTTAGAAGATAACATTGCAGAAAATCTAGGTGACCTTGGGTATGGCGATTATATTTCAGATATAACATCAAAGGCACAATCCATAAAAGAAAAAAATTAATAAACTGGCCTTCATTAAAATTTAAAACCCTGTTTTGAGAAGGACACTGTCAAGAAAATGATCCTGTAAAACGTGGTTGAGTGTCAACCTATGAACCAGGAGGTCACAGTTCAATTCCCAGTCAGGGCATATGCTCAGGTTGTGGGTTTGATCCCCAGTGTGGGGTGTGCAGGAGGCAGCCAATCAATAATTCTCTCTCATAATTGATGTTTCTATTTCTCTCTCTCCCTTCCTCTCTAAGAGCAATAAAAAATATATTTAAAAAAGAAAATGAGAAGACAAGCCGAGACTGGGAGAAATATTTGCAAAAGATATATCTGATAAAGGGCTATTATACAAAATATACAAAGAGTTAAAACTTGACAATAAGAAAATTAACAACATAATTACAAAATGAGCAAAAGATCTAAATAGACACATGACCAAAGACAATATTCATCACAAATAAGCATATAAAAATATGTCCAACCTTATATATCATAAGGGAATTACAAATTAAAATAGCAGTGAGATATCACTACACATCTATTACAATGGCCAAAATCCAGACACTGGCAACATCAAATGCTGGTGAGGATGTGGGCCAATAGGAGCTCTCATTCATTGTTTGTGGAATACAAAATGGTACACCCATTTTGAAAGATACTTTGGCAGTTTCTGAACATATTCCTGATATTTACCCAAATGAATTGATAACTTATACCCACACAAAAACCTGCACACAGATGTTTATAGCAGCTTATTTATAGCTACTAAAACTTGAAAGCAATTAAGATATCCTTCAGTAGGTAATTGGATGAACAAACTGAACAAATTGTGGTACATCCAGACAAAGAAATATTATTCAGTAGTTTTTCTTTTTAATGAGTTCATAACCATGAAAAGACATGGAAGAACCTTAAATGCATATTACTAAGTGAAGAAGCCAATCTGAAAAGGCTACAAACTGTATGATTCCAACTATATGACATTCTGGAAAAGGAAGAACTATGGAGACAGTAAAAGGATCAGGTGGTTCTAGGGTTCAGGGGACAAAGAATCAATAAGTAGAACACAGATGATTTTTAGGGCAATGAAAGTACGCTGTACATTAATATAATGATGGATACATATCATTAAGCACTTGTCAAAACCCAAAGACTGTACAACACCAATGTAAACAATGTACTTTGGGTGATAATGATGTGCCAATGTATGTTCAATTGTAATTAATAGATGTGGTGGAGGATGTTGATAATGAGAGAAGTTACGAATGTATGGGGGCAAACTCTGTATGGGAAGTCTCTATACTTTGCTTTTAATTTTGCTGTGAACCTAAAATTGCCCTTAAATATAAAGTTCCTTACCAGCTAGGCAAATTCACAGATAAGAAAAATCAATCAATTCCAAGGTAGACTGGGCAGTGTTTCTATGGATTCAATAAGATTAAAACTAGAAAAACTAAAAAAATACATAATTCCTACCTATACCACTCCAACATTGTTTTATTATTTATCTATAAGCTTTAATGGAAAAAAATGGCAATCAAATTGTATTGAATGGCAATTTCTAACACTATTTTGGAAGAGGGTCTAAGATTCAATGAAAGGGACAAAAAGATTCTAGGCTGATAAAAGTCATTAAAATCTACAAACATAATTAGCTTCTTTGAGTTACAATTCTTATTTTGATGATTAGATAAGAAATAAAAATGTACAATGTAAACATATATGCTAAAATGAATTGATGCAGGTAGACACTTGACCAGCATAATTCATTTAAAATTTTTAAAATTATTAATAAGCCAGTCAGAGAAACACAAATACCATGTGATCTCACTTATATGTGGAATCTAATGAACAAAATAAACTGACAAACATAATAGAAACAGTGGCATGGACATATGGAACAGGTCAACAGCTGTTAGAGGGGAGGTGGAAGGGGGGACTGGATGATAGAAGGTGAAGGGATTAGCCAGAGAACATATAAGATATCCCAAAAAAATGTATACACACACTTTGGATAATTATAAAGGCAATATTTATTAAAATACATTTCATTTTCAAAACTGAGCTATCAGCTGTTAAAGTGTGTATACATTTGGGGGGGGACACCTTGTATATGCACAACCCATAGATCACAGACAATAGTGTGGTGTTGGTCAGAGGGAAGAGAGAGCAAGGGCTGAGTGTAATGGGTGAGGAGGATGGGGACATCTGTAATAGTGTAAATGGTTTTTAAAAAGAAAATTACTTACCATAAGCTTTTCTGAAAAATTAGAAATATTTTTATGTATTTCCACTCTGCAGTCACTGACCCATTTATTTTGCCTCCTGAAACAATGCATGAGGAGTTATGTTTTTCCCAGTTGCCACTTGTACTGACCTAGTTTGTCATGTTTACCACTTACAGATACCACTCATTGTCCTCTGAATTCCCCAAGTATGTTTTCTAAGCCCAATTATGCTACCAAACAGCCTGTTACCTGCAGCTTCCCCATCTTTTTCTGATGTTCTCTAACTCGGCTCTCTCTCCTCTCCCAGAAATCACGCTTTCTGGACTTCCCAGAGCTGTCTTCAAATGCACTCCACGAGGCAGCTTGTTTCTATTGCTTGGATGCAGAGTGACAACATCTTTTACCCTGTTATGGTTTCGAGGAAATCCGCATTACTTCTTTTCAAACAGAATGCTTTTCTTTAATGGACGCTGTCTTCCCTGCCTCCCAGTTCTCTTTTTTAAAAAGTCACATATCCAGTTCATGAATTCCTGGTAAATCAAATTACCTTCAGTGGGCACAGCAATTGAGACAGTCTTGAAAATAAAGAGTGTTATTAAGGCCTCTAAGTCATTGTGGACCTGCATCATGTTAAAGGATCACACTGTGATTTTCAGACTCACACTCGCCTTTTCCCAAGCCACCATTAGCTCACTTCCTCACTGCTAAGTTCTAGTTTGTTTTATGTCATTGTACAATTTCCTAAACCTTGCTGACACTTCATTGCTTTAAGTCAATGAGTCACCACTAAGTAGTCAGAGCACAAAAAGGATCACCAAGGAGATGGACCACATTGTGCACCACCACAGGGCTTGTAATCAAGCTGAAGAAAGAAACATACAGAAATGAAATAATAATATCCCCTCAGACAGGAAGAGTTCTACAAGCAAAATTCACTCATGTCTCTTTTCCCATTTATTCCTTATAATTACCTTGTGATATAAGTCAGTCAGGCATTCCTTCTCTTTTTTTTACAGTTAGGACTGACAGCCAGAGAAACCATTCACAACAAATATGTCCTAGAGAAGGCATAACACCCAGGTCACCAGACAACTGGTACAGTGCTCATGAACACACATAAAGCAACAAAACAAAAGTAATTTCAATATGTGAATGTACACATGAGTAAAGATAAAATATGGTGAAGATATTCATTGGAGTTGCTTGGGGATAATGTAAGAAGGCTTCCTGTAAAAACCATGTTCCAGAAAGTTGGATATTATGTAATAGATAATGCAGAGGCAACCTACAGGAACTGAACTAAAAATAGAAGGCCAAAAACATATAAAATTGTATCAGCAAAGAAACTGGTAGACATGTGGATAACACTAAATAAATACTGTAATTAAATAAGACAATAATATAATAACTAAAAAGAGAAAGTTAAAAACAATGTGGAACCAAAGTACAAAACAATAAAAATTTGAAAGGTGAGAAAATGAACAGAGTTCCTTGAATTATTGAGAAGAAAAAAGACAACGATACGTCAAATATTGATGTGAAAATATTGGTCCTGATGTTAAGAGTAATCAATTAGAAAAACTTCCAAACCAGTGGGGAGACCCAGGAGATTAAAGAAAACTTCAATCAACCCAAAACATATCAGAGAGGAAGAAAACTAAAATCAAAAACACAGAGAAAAGCAAAGAAAAAGCAGTTTAAAATGGAAAATAATATACCCTCTAGGTAAATTAAAGGGTAATTCAGCTCATTAAATTTACATAGATTAAATCTGCCAATAGGGAGATGTTCAAAATCTATAGACTATTTATAAAAAATACAGCTACGGTATAATAATCCAGAATGGTAAAAAGTTAACGGATAGAAATACATGCCAAATTGAATTTAGTTTTTTTTCCTTTATTGATTAAGGTATTACGAATGTGTCCTTATCCCCGTATTGTCCCCCATCCCCCTAATAGTATCAAGCCAATAGACCTTAAGCAAAAAAAGAAAAAAAAACTTTATTAGGTACAAAGAAACTTAGAAAATAATATTGAGGATACCTCCCAGAACATATAGCAAAAAGATAAAACATTGAGAAATAGAAAAGGGGAACAAAAACGAAGGAAATTATAGGACTAGTCCAGTAGGTACAATATCCAAATGAAAGGATTGCTGGAAGAAAAAAAAACTGAGAAAAAGGGGGAGAAGGTGAAGAACATAAGAAGAAATCAAGACATGCTCTTTCCAGATTGAAAAGACCACCCAGTCAGTGCTCAGGAAAACTAATGAAAATGGATGCACACTAAGGCATTTCATGAGTAAGTTACAGAACTCTGCGACAGAAAAGATACACCAAACTTTCAGAAAAAGAAAATAAGTCAGGTGTAAAGGATCAGAAATCACAATGGCTTCGATTTGCTTAACAGAATTATTAGAAGGTAGACTCCAGTGGCATTATGACTTGCAAAATTATGAAGAGAAATGATCTCTAGCCTGGAATATTATAGCTAGCTAAACTGTCAATATGGTGGGAGGGTAGAAAGAAGAGATACTTGTTTAAGAAAATGATGTTGATAGAATATTGTTTTCATTATTATAATAAGGAGAGATTTAGACAATTGATAGAGAGATTAGTGACAAGCAAACGATAAAAACAGACAGTTAGCAACTCTCAGGAAAATGGAAAGTACATAAAAGGAAAAGTAACCAGAGCATCATAGCTGAAATGTAGTTATAAGTAGCATATTTGTAATCTTAATGATATAAAAACCTACTATCTATTGAACCAAAAGGATAAATCTATGTTGTGAGAAGGGGGTGATGGAAATAGTGCATGTATATAGTGAGGACAAGAGGGGAAAGAAGGTTAAAACCTCAAATTTCATAGTGAGAAGTCAAAGACAAGACCTAAAACTGAAAAGCCAAGAGGTAGGTACATAATCTTACTGTTTGGTGACAAAGGAAGCAAATAATAGAAGAATCCTCCAAACAATTTAAAGTAGCTTCCTCTAGCTTCTGCTCTTTTATAAACCAAATATTGCCAATTAGTCTTCACAGAGGTTCTACCAATTTATACTCCCTGGAGCAATGTATGAGCGTGCCCACACCATCACTTTATCAACTCAAGTCCCCTGGGAGTGAGGCCAAGTCAGGGTTAGATGTGCACAAATGTTACTGAAATAAATGCCTGGGAAGGATCAAGGGAGGAGGGAGGACCACGGTGCAGTTCTGACGCCTGTAAGAAGGGAAGGAACGATTAGGTAGCAACAGCCTCAGACTACAGTACCCGTAAAGGGGAAGTCCAGAGCAAAAACTGCTCAATGGGGAGTTCTACAATGATCAGGGGTTGGTGAATTATAATACCACCCCCATCCTTAGTCACTGGGGAAATTCATCGCCTTGGGGAAATGTGGCTGCAATGTGTGAACCTCAGCAGATCAGAAAATTCGGCAGCTGTCCTCAGCTGTGTTCAGCGGTGTGTTGGTAAATGATGAACAACCAGTTCTACAGCAAGTTAAAAAAAAGTCTGTATTTGTAGCATTTGCAGCTTTCTGGGTGTAAATATTCCACTCTGGGCAGTTTCAAGCCACCAGTGTGCCAGTGTGATGACTCACTGAATGCTGAGTTTGAAAGCTGCTAACAACTGGCTTTCCCAAACCGGAGCGGATCCTGCAGGACACTAGGTGTGCTCCAGGCAGCAGTTTTCCTGCAGGGAGATGTGGGCAGTGCACCTCCTTAGCCACAGTGCCCACCAGCCTCGAGTGTTAGCAGCCATTTGATCTTAACAATGTGATTACTAAAAATAGGATGTCAGTGGCATTTGTTATTCTACTTTGTATTTTCCTTCACATGAATGAGGCTGAGGATCTTCTGATGTATTTATATATTATACCAAATGCATTTATTATGTAATGTATTTAATGTATTTTCTTTCCTATGAATTGAATCAATCCTTTGATTATTTTTTTTGAAATCTTTATGTCTATGTTCTACAAAACTAAAATCTGAATGTATTAATTTTAATACATTAATCCATTTAGTGAGTTTAATATAAATTCTGCTTATTATCTCCTTATCACATGAATAACATTTTAAAATCAATTCCTCTCAACCCTTTCCAGAAGGCAAACTGGAAAGAAATAAATGTACCTTTAATTGCTTGATATAGGTAAAATCCCTAGTTAGGAAATAAATTTCTATGATTCCTTTTTCACCATAATTTTTAAACTAACCATTACATGTACAGTATCAAGATATAATGTCTATATGTAACATTCAGGCAAAATAGGTTTTTAAATATACTAAAAGTTGATTGAAAATAGAAAATTTTATGGGGGGGGGAGAAGTCACTGAAGAAAAGTTTAGATCTACCTCCCAACACACATAGAATAGCAACAGCAACAACAACATAGTGGAGAGTTTTCCATTTGACAGTCTTCAAGGACAGAATAGAATCTTCAGGGAAATTAAGTTTGCAATATCATTATGAACACATTTTAATAACAGATATATTCTATACTGGCTCCTTTATATATTATTAGTTGAGACAACTGGTTGCATCGCATTAGCTTGGTGTAGCAAGTTGAAATTATCCACTATTAAATTAGAGGCTAAGAAACTCCAGATGAAATTGTTTTAAGATATACATGTTTTAAGTATTTTTGTTGTGCGGATAACACTGAATTAGCAGAATCTCCAATTAGACAAGATATCAGAAGACATCTAATACAGTCTCTCACTGAAAATAAACTTAGATACATTAACAGAAAAAGCTATAAAGAAACCAAAAAGGCAAAAATTCAAAACTACTTTGCCACAAAAGTTTTCTTCTTATGTTAATCCAACCACTGCTACTATATATATCTAGTATATATGGTAACAAAAGAGCTATGGATATCTGGAGTTTTAAAATGCTACAGTTTTCTAAAGTAAATACATGTATTTAATCAACTTTCAATCAATGATCCATTTCATGAACTGTATTTGACTCCAATGTTGCTGTTTTTCTTCTGCTCCACCTCTTCCAACCACAGCCTCCAATTCTCCCAACCACAACTTCCAACCTCAGCCATTTTCCTAGTTATTAGTCTTTTCAACCAGAAATCAAGTGGAAAAAGCAGATAAAAACTCATTGGTAGCTACAAAGAAGTTTTGATTATCTACAAGTTCCTTTTATCTTAATTTTCTCAAAACATGATCCATCGTGTTAAAAAAAAAAAAAAGAGAGAGAGAGAAACTTACCTCATCCACGTTTTCAAAGGCATTGATGATGTCATAAGGTAAACAAGACAACAGATCGATCACAAACCAAGTTTTTAAGTAGTTCATCCTTATCAACTTGGGGTCAGAAATGACCTCTCCGCCAGGTCCCACAAAGGTCGTGTGAAAATTTAAAACAATATCAACCAGAAAAATAACGTCCACCACACTGTCCAGCACCAACCAGGCTATGTTGTTCTGCTTCGTTTTGAAGGAAACATTATAAGGAACCATAATGGCGGTGTAAAAGGTAAGAATTAAAATCACCCAATCCCAAGTAGTTTTAAAAGCACAGTAGTGTAAAATAATGTGTGGTGGCGTCTTTGGTGCCTCTTGCTTATACTGAGGAAGGATATCTGATCCCAGCTGAAGAACCTAAAAAAGAGAGAAAATGCACATATAAGTGATGTGGACATCTTTGCACAGTCAGTGATGAATTCAAACTTACTGGCAGTCAAACCACAGCCCATTATCATGACTTCTGGTTTCAAGGCCAATCACGCCCTATTATTCCATCACCTTCTTCTCCTGAGTTTTACCAAAGTTTGTTCAAAGGAAGTCATCCCAAGTCCAATCATTCTACCAAAGTTGATCTGAATGCTGCTCCATCCAGATTTTTCTCCAGTGGCCAACTACTGATGCAGAAATTTGGGCACCATATGCAGAGGGTAAGAGACCGAATAAAGAAGCAGACCACTCCAGATGGTAGGTGACAGTTTTAATAAGCAAGGGAACTTCTGCACAAGGCTCATCTTGGGTGACTGCAGGTGAGTAGATCTCTACACCTACCCACCAGAATCTTGAAAGTTTACATGTAGACCTGCACTGGGCTCAGTCATGCACGCTGTACTGATGCTCTTAACACAGAGCTCTCTCAAGACTATGTCCTTGAAAATGGCTCCCACTGTGGGAAGGGTGGACAGAGCATACAGGGGAAGGGGACCAATTGCCCAGGTCCAGCTTAAGGGTCTAACAGCGATCACTTCTTCTCAATGGCCTCCTCCAACAACAACACTGACCACAGCACTGCTGGACATCCACTTCTGGGAGTGCCTTCTGCACACTCACTTGGCCAGTATGCGTGGAATCACATGTGTCTCACTGACTGTCCAACAATTATTTGGGTGACTCACTGTTATTCACACATCTTAAGCACCTCAGGGAGCATAACTTTAATTCTGATGGCCTTGCTGAACCCTATGTTGGTGATGTTGTTGAGTGGGACTCAGCAACGGCCCTAATAACTGGCACAGTGATATGGGGGTTAAAAATGTTATAGCCTATCTTTTCCTTTTCTCCCTTCAATCAGGACTTAAAAGAATACTGTTTCCTATCCAGATTTAAATTCCCTTTAGGGGAAAAAAAATAAATATTCAAGTTTGCTTCTCCATACCTTTTTGACAAATGGAAAATTTTTCAGTGCAAGGTTATATGAACCTTGACTTACTTTGATTAGGTCTAAGTAAAGACACACCCAAAAAAGCAGAGGACAGAGCAAGAGTGGAGTTCTGGGAAATCTTGGGCATGGTAACAGGATTTAGCATTGCTTTCCAGAACCTAGAATTTGGAAATTGTGAAAAGGAGTTGAAGCTCATTTCTTCCTTCAACTATTAATAGAAATCAAACATCCCACAGAGCTCTGACAGTGTTGCGGGCCCTACATGATTTGCTAACAGAAAGACAAATCCACCCTGCTTGGTACCCAGGAATAATGTAGGATGTATCCTCTAGAGATGGAATGGGATCACTCCTGAGTACAGTATTTCTTAAATCTGGTTACAAACTAGAATCATCTGAAGAAATTTTAAAGCACAGTATACTCACTCATACCTATACCCCACCCCAGAAAATAATTGTTAATCTTGTGTGGGTTTTCAGAACCTTTCCAAGTGATTATAATTTACAGTCCAAAGTAAACCATTATCTTCTATTTCTTTAGACATTCAGAACCCCATTCTTCAGACAGTGACTTGCATATATAAAGTGATTCCAAAATGCTATGAAGAGAGAGAGGAGGAGAAAAAAAAGAAGAAAAAAAAAGAGGAAGAGGGGAAAGAATGGCAACAACAACTAAAGGGTTATATGCTTAAGCTTTTATCTTTCTCACATACAGAGCACTACCTTAATCTTAACTCCCTTACTGGGGCTTTCTTATAAACCAGTTCAGTAACAACTCTTTATTCTCATTTGTACTTTCCTAAGCAATAAGCCTTAGGTGGGGGTAGATAAAATAAAGTTTTCTGGTGTATTTTTGTATCAATACAGATACATTCTCTCTGAATATCTGAGTGTTCACGCTAATGGAGTCAGAACCATGGACAGTGGTATGTTTGCCTCTACCTAGTATGAAAGGGAGAAGCTGAAGCCAATCAGCAGGATGTCAGTGCATCTAGAAAATTGGTGCATTGCCTTCATGGAGACCAGGATCCCTGAAACTGGAGACCAGCTCCAAATTTAGATGTCCCAGTGGAGTTAAAATAAAATTTAAATATCTTGGGGAAAGTAAAAGAGCTATTGAAATTCAACAGCAAGTCCAAATACTCTGGTTGAGCAAATTATAAGATCCTGAGAACACCTGAAAAGACAATATCTTTGTGCTAACTTGGTGCTTGTTCTGGGTCAGTCCTTGGATATCTGACTAAATATATTGAGAACCTTGTTATTCTTGTATGTTTTCTGAAACCAAGGCTAAGTCCTGACAGAAAGTAGTTTTGTATCTGATTCAGGTTTGTGAATTAGGGATGACTGATAAAGAAACTAACAACAATCAAAAAAGCAAAGCAAAAAAAATCAGATGAGAAGAAACCAGAATGAGAGTTCCTCAAAAATAAAAGTAAAAATGATGAGCTGTCAATGGAAGAGAAACTTTCCACTTGATGTAGAGAGGAAAAAAAATCATGAGTGATTCGGGCATTAATGTAGAAAATTTTCCTTTTCCTCTTCATGGTCCCTTTCCTCTTGTTCTTGTCCAATGTATTAACAAAAAAAGGAAAGCTCTAAATAGGGTGTAGTTAAGATCCAGAAAGAATCATGACTATAAAAGTCAGCAGTCACAGAAACAAACTCCTACACTTCAGTTTGATTTGTAGAAAGAAACAGACAACTCAAGGCCAAAAAAAAAGTTGCTTCAAAAATGAGTAGTACTTAGTAACAAGCATTATTGAAAAAGGAAGTTGTATCTAATTATCTACTTTAAATCTTGTACCAATTGCATATCATCTTTTTTAAAATATTGTGATGATTATTACCAGTTAATATCTAGTGCTAAGTCTTATTTGGGCTTTTATAAACATGTCCGCTCATAAAAGTATGACTCTCTCCCCAAGCTAACAGGTCTATTTATAGCAGAAAACAATACAAGTCCCTCTGTCAGCTATGGTCCAAGAACAAGTGCAGAACCCTTTAAATTCAAGGAACATACTTAATTCCTAACCCTCTCCAATCCAAACTAATACCTTCAGCTAATGAAGAAAGTTACTCCTGTGCACTTCAACTCACCTTCTCCAGCAGAACAAACTGATGAACACATGCATTTAATTTATCTTTTCTCAGTTATCTCAGAATATTTTGTGAATCCCCAGTCAATGCTCAGCATAGTTTTGGTACCTTGATCAGCTTTTTTGGCATCTTTCATATCAGGAAGACAAATTATGATTACAGAAGACACGTGAACAACAAAGCTTTGAGCTGCCCCAGAGTTCTGTGCTCATTCCTTTTCTCCCTGGTTTCAATACACTGACTCTGAGTAACATGGTCTAATCCTTGGCTTTGGCAGCCATATCTGTGAAGATGACACCAAGGCCTCCAATGCAAGCCCAAATATCCCTCTGGGGCCTGACCCATAAATCTCCACTCAGATTTCCTGCCAGACTCTTCAAACTCAGTATGTTCAAAACTGAACTCGTTATCATTACCTCCAGACCTTCTCTTCCTCCTCTTATGTGTACCATTCTATTAACCAACAGCACTTACTATCTACCTAGTTGTCCACACTAACAACACGGAGTTGACCTGGACTCATCTCCTTATTTCACATTCAATTCTAATCTATCAACAAACATGTTGACTCTGATCTTGATGTGTCTGCAATCTGCCCACTTCTGCTCCGGGATCCCTTGATTAAAGCCATGGTCATCCCAGCTGAATGTCCACTAGAAACTCTTAACTGGTTTTCCCTCTCTACCCATTCATCACAGAGCCACTAGGTCAAGCAGGGGTTCTTCAACATTTTTGTGCCATGGATCTTTTTGGGCAATCTGGTGAAATCTATGGCCCTCTTCTTAGAATAACCTTTTTAAATTAATGCAACAAAAATATGGGATTGCCAAGGAAACCATGGGGACCAATTTCCCATTAAGAGGTTTCTCTGAAGCATGAATGCAGTCATGTCACTTTCCTGGCATATGGGACACCAACCACCACTGTTTCACTATATACCACCTTAACCTTTCCTTCCCCAGCTAACTTCACCCACACTGAAGTCACTCTCAAAGTCATCGCACTATCTCATTTTGAGCCTTTGCATATGCTGGCCTCTCTTTACCTGCCTCTTATATTTTTCCTTCAAGATTCACTCAGCCCAGCTATCATCTCATTCAGGTAGCCCTCTCCAGAGCCCCACATGTGCTCCCACTGCACCTGTCATAACATTTATCTGATCCCATTACCAGATTCCTCTGCTAGGTTTTTAGCTCCTTGATGATAGATCCCATTGCTTATTTCATACCTACCTCCTTTGCAGAGTACCAAGTATAGAGCAAACCCTCAATATGTATGTGCTGCATCCAGAAATGGATGAATGCATGAACTCCCTATCTCATTTGCTCAAAGGACACCTCACACTCCACAGACATCACCTGGGATGTCATGAACTGCTTTCCAATTTCAAAAGTTAGAGAAAATAAAAAGAAATATCTGAAATGTCTATAACTCTGTAAGGGAAAAATAAATTATCAGATAAGCATTTGTAAAATAATAGCCAAAAATATCAATACTGAATCATTTGGGAAGAGGGTAATGTACCACCACCACCACCTTGGAAAGCAAAGATAATCTCACACTTACTTCAGCTAATCTTGAATGCTTGTGGACCACCTCTGTTTTATTCATTGGCGTGAGCTGCTGCAAAACACTTCGGCTATTTGTCAAAGCCCGTGTCAACCGGGCAAATTTGGTCCAACCTTAAAAATAAGAAGAGAAAGTCTCAGTTTTTCACACATAATCAACATTCTTGGTAATATTCAAATGATCTCAGAAATAACATGACATCCAGAACTAATGACAAGTATCAACCAAAAGTATTTTACTTCTATCTAGACTCATCATATATTTCAAGTGAGGCTGTAAAGTAATAAGTAATTTTATGTGTGACCTTTGAGTTTTGCTCATATCTATAATACAGTCCCAGTAGCCAGCATGGCTAGCTGTCCACAAAATTCTGTGCTCCCTTTGCATTGTACAGGGATGGTTTTGCTTTGTTGGGCAAAAGTGACAAGAACGTCTTTAGATCATAGTAACTATATGTTGGCAAAATATGTACTCAAATATTTCCTTGTGGTCACTTCTCTTTCTTACATCAACTGAATATTATAATTGCACTGAATATTTTTTAGAAACTTCCAAATCAATCTTACACTACTTATTGAAGTTTCATATTTCTAAGACAGGTGATGTTATACCCCTTGGTACATCTGAGTATTGGATTAAAAGACCAGCCTATTTTCATCCCCTGTGTATAATAATGTTTATCCAGAAAATATTTTGGAAAAAACATTGAGGATATACTGAAGGAATAAGTTCAATGACACATGGAAGAATACAAATTACCAAATGGTTTGTGTGCCGGGGTCCTGCCCCAGCAGGTCCAGGGGTCCCCAAAGGTGTGGACGGAGTCGGCGAAGAAGGAATGAGGAGGAATGACATGGAGACAGTGTTCAGTTGATCAACAGCCTAGCCAGGATCTCCAGCCCGGATCTCCAGCCAAGTTCTAGTCTGGATCTCCAGAGAGGTTCTGCTTCAGATCTCCAGCCAGGTTCAGTCACCAGGTTCTAGTCAGGTTCTCTTGCCATGTTCTATAGTCAGGTTCAGTCCAGGATCTTTTGCCATGTTCTCTCGCTAGGCTCCATCTCCAGGCTCTGAGGCCAGCCTCTGTCCAGGATCCCCTGCCATGCTCTCTCCAGCGAAGTTCTTCTGTATCTAGAGAACGTTCTGTGTAGGTTCTGTGCCTAGGCTCTGTCTCTCTTGGTCCTGTCTTCCAAGCCCTGTGTCCTTAGTTCTGTGTTCTGAGTTCTGTCTGTTGTTGTCTTGTTGCATCTGTATTTATACCAGTTGATTCTAATCCTGTCAATTTCTATTACAAAGGTTAGGGCGTTTCTTATCTCCATTCCAGGGAGTAAAGATTATGTAGCTTAAGCATGATTGTTTGTAGTTAAATTGATTAACTACCCGCCTGGCACTTAGTTAAGGAGTTTCATCCCCTCCCTAACTTCAGGGGAAAATCCCTACCTGGGGATTCAACCTTTCTCAGAGAGGTGACCTTGGTTAAAACACAGCGCCAAGAAGGTGAGCAAACATATTAAGAACCGTATGCCATATATGCCAGGTCCCTTGAAACAGCAAGGATGGACCGGCTCCCGGCAGATATACTGAAGGAATAAGTTCAATGACACATGGAAGAATACAAATTACCAAATGGTTTGTGTTCCCCCATTTCCTAGGTTCAGGGCTTTATTTGTAATCCTCATTCCTAAATAGTCATCATTTTTCTCAAGACCCCTTTACCAGCTGCCTCTCCTCACTTTCAGCAGATTACCTCGTCAAATAAGTTACTGAAGAAACAAAAGCCGTAGGAAACATGACAGTGTTCCAGTTCCCTTCCATCCCTCCACCTCTACACCCACCCACTTGACACTGATTCTGGCCTCCACCTTTATCATCTCAGAAAATTAGGCATTTGCTCATTCCTGATCATTCATATGTTCTATTCATGCACTTATCAGTGGTTTCTAGATTTTTCACTGTCACTAACAATGCCACAGTGAACTTCCTTAGGCCTATCTTTCTGTGCTCATGGACACGTCTAGAACTGCTTATGTTATTAGATAAATTAGTTCATTTGATCTGTCACCAACCCCCATGGTACAAACTTTGAAAAAGTTGAGCAGCCACACTGTCTAGGTCAGAGGAAAAAAAACACATCAGCAGTTCTAACTTCTCCCAGAGATATATTTACTGATCTCACCTTTACAGAGACTTAACTGTGTGACTGATTATTCAGCACAGTTCGCTGATGTTACTTAGACGTGGTCGATACAGGATAATGTGAACAGACAGATGAATATGAAGAGCCTAATAGTTGCTCTGTAAGTTGTTCATGGTATTATGAGAACATTTGTTCTCCTAAAAGCTCAGGATGCCAACTCCTTCTTAATAAAACATTAGTTTAGCTCTATTGGGTTGCAATTAACCTCTATGTCATGGACTGCTTAATCTTAAAAATAAAAGGAAGTTGCAGAGGCAGTTAAATCAATCTACTGGACTGCAACACAAGATTCTAATCCATAAGAAAAAAAGCTTAGGTAAACAATTATACTCTTGGCCAAAGAGACTACATGGTATAATTACTCATATTTCATCTGTTGTTTCCTCTCTAAAGAAAATCATTGGCTTCCCACAGGGGAAGATTGCTATTTTTGCCCTTATTTTCATCCTACAGAAAATTTTTGTCTCAATTATTGGCACAAAGATGCCATAACTATTTGGCACAGGACATTTCACACTGTAAGTGTTTTGGCAATTTTGGAATCTGTTTGAAAGTACTATACAGTATAAATGGGCAGAGATTTGAGCCATCTCTTTTAGAACACATATGGCTAATCAACAGAATGGATTTCTTGGCTGTAATTTTTCCCCTTTGTATTATTATAAATGATGTATTGAGTCCCACTGACTGATTACCTGAGCAACAGTTCCAAGACCTCAATACCAGGAACAAAAGATAACAAAAACACTTTGCCCCCTTGTATTATTTTCAGTAAATTCTGTTGATTCAAAACAGTAAAATTCTGTCAGAACCAATGTATTCTCAACTTGTGCTTGTTTTGGTTTGGGTTGTGGGTTTTTTTGTTGTTATTGTTTTGTTTTGTTTGTTAAAAAGAAGAGCAGGGGGAAAATACCATTAAGGTGAAAAATTTGTAGGGAAAAATGGACATCTTTAAACCCAAACAATAAGTTTCCACTGGAAAGAATGAGTCAGCACAGTGCCATAGAGATGACATGGGATTGGAAATCAGTGAGGCTTGAGTGTCAGGATCTTGAACAGTAAAATGAGATAAAAACAATAGTTTCCAGAATTATAGAAATGTGCGATAAAGACTACAAAGTTCCTGCCACATATTAACTACTTCATCCAAACTGCTTTCCTTCCTCTCCAATGGTTTTTGCTACCATCCATCACGGTATAAATCAAAGGTATTGTTGACATCACTTGGTGCCATTCATTTTAAAGGCAAAAATCAACTGAGTATGAAGTTTTGGTGATCATAAAATTGATTTTGAAGAAGAGATACACTCAAATTAGTTGGCTGCTGTCAGTTATAGTTACTATCCCAGATACCATTCAGAAATAAAATTCAGATTTAGCCAGTGTACTCAAGTCTTTCAACCATATGTTTCTTGGTAAAAAGTACCAGAAGTAGGAGATTGATGTCAATCCAATCAATTTTGGCAAAACTTCAACAGACTCGGGCCCTTGTTCCAATCTCGACACCTTTTCACAATAAGAAGTAAAATGTCCTTGCTCTGGGATTAAAAGTTGCGTTCTGGTTTGCCAGCATGTGGATGCACTTGTCTTTCTGCATCCCAAAACGCTATTTCCTAAATCCTCGGCAAATACTCTCAACCTACTCTCTTGCAAGCATCCTCAATTCCCTGACCTTCTGATCCTGCTCCCTGATCCTTGAGCTCGCTGATTCTTTTCATCTTACTCACCTGACCAAATTCTAACTCTGGTTAAATCCAACTCTTCACCTACTTCTATATCTGTACACCTTTGGCCTAACACGGGTGGAGTAAAACACATAATTATGTTCACAGATACTAGTGAAACTCATGACTACTGGCCTCAAGTAGACATCAGTGCTACTCACAAACCTGATAGATTGCCTTTGCCCACTCTCTTCTCCACACTCACAGATTACTGTTCATACCTACTCCTTTCTCCTCACACCTTTAACACTTCCTCACTCCTTTTCCATCTTTGCTCTCAATTGATAATCATGAATCCTACATTACTGAGAAAATAGAAACAATCAGAAGAAAACTTCCACTTTATACATATGTGTGTCTGTCCCACCTATTAGGAGACGAGGGAAGGAACTCTGTATTTCCAGGACCAAGAATAGTGCTTGTCCCATACTGTGTGCTCAACTTGTACTTTGGGTTTTTTTAATGAATAAAATAGATAAACAAGGAAAATAAAATAGTCCTAGAAGAGTCATGAAAAGGCTCATGTTAACACATTGCGGACCAGTGGTCTTACTGCTTTACCCAGTGGCCCGAGAAGTTTCTATTGAACAAGTACAAAAAACATTTTACATAAATGGTAAAGGCACACTTTAAAATTAAATACCCATTGCATTTTGAAGTTATTTATTCCATGTTCTTGCAAGCTAATATCTTTTTAAAGAATTCTCGTGATTGGGCCACAAGCCTTAGAACAGAAAACACAAGAATTCTTGTGATCCGTCCACAATGTGTTAAGTAACTCTGTTTAACCCACGGCTGAATGAAAAGTAATCTTGTCTCCAACCTCAATTCTTTAGCCCCAAATCATTTCGATATTATGGTCTTATCACAAAATCTCATTTGCTGTTTCCCAAAAGTTCCATGGTCCCCTTTACTCAACTTAAAAGGTTGAAAGATACAAATTTTTGCCTAAACTTGCTTTTGCATACTTCTAGTTTTATAGCAATAGTAGGATGATTACTTCATGGGATAAATATTTTATCTCTGTTGAATCCTTCATATTAAATTTATAACTTGCATGAATAATAGAAAGTTACTCATATACACCATTCATAGTTACCTGTGCAATACTTCTTTCAGCAATCTGTTATGTGCTTGAAAAGTGTGGAGGAGTCTCAAAATAAACGTCTATTCAAAATAAGCTCTTCCTCTAAAAATTCTGGCACTAGAGATAGTTGAATCCTTTCCACAATGGGGTCAGATTTTTCCTATAAAATCTAATTTGCATGTCTAACAAGCACGTTATTCAAAATCAAGTGATCTGTGTTGTCTGGAGTTCATTCATTTTTTGTAAGAATGGATTATGCATTTTAAGAGATTACACCTGACAAAGAACTCTGTGATTCTGATGTGCAAATGCAGAGATGAAGGTGGAGGCAGGAAAATGGAGACACATTAATTTGAAAAATAAAATTCAACCCTTAATATTTACACCCTTTCCCCCAATGTCATCAGAAAATGCTGCCAACTTTCATTTTCCATAGATAGGCTACAAAGTTAATGACATCACCTTTAATGTTCAGCAGATCAAAACTGTGAGAAAGTATTATACTCATTTTGGCCAACATTAGCTGTGCCATGACATCACTTGGTGTAAATTAGAGAAAACAATAGGTATCATCAGCTCTTAGTTATAGGTTCTTCATAGGCATTCCCTTCTCAAGTTGATGAACTTCCTCTCCATTCCTACTTCACTAAGAGTTTTTATCATGAATGGGTGTTGGGTTTTGTCAAATGCTTTTTCTATGCAAATTGATATGATCATATTACATTTCTTCTTTAGCCTGTTGATATAGTGAATTACAATGATTGTTTTTAAATGTTGAACCAGCTTTGCATATGTGGACTAAACCCCGCTTGATCATTGTGTGTAATTCTTTTAATACATTGTTGTATTCTCTTTTGTTGAGGATTTTTGCATCTATATTCATGAGAAATATCGGTCTGTAATTTTCCTTTCTTATATTATCTTTTTCTGAGTTTGGTGTGAGGGTAGTGCTGGCCTCATAGAATGAGAAGAGTTCTCACTACTTCTATTTTCTGGAAGAGACTATGAATTTGACAGTAACACCATCTGCACCAGGTATTTTCTTGTTTGGGAAGTCTATTAATTTATTTAATAGCTATTGGACAATTAATGTTATTGCCCCTAGTGTGAGTTGTGATAGTTTGTATCTTCAAGGAATTGTCCCATTTTAACTAAATTACCAATGTGGTGGCTGTAAAGTTGTTTGAAGTATTTTTTTAATCTTTATTGCTGAAAGTATTACATATGCCCCCGTTCTTCCCCAACCTGCTGCCCCCCCACACACACACACACCAATTTTTTTGCAATGCTTTAATGTCCATGGATGGCTCTTCTTTAATTTCTGATATTATTAATTTGTGCCTTCTCCATTTTTCAGGTTAGCCTAGCTAGAGGTTTGTTAACTTTAATAACCTCTTCAAAGAATCAGCTTTGGATTGTAGTGATTTTCTCTAATGTTTTTCTGTTTTCTATTTCATTGATTTCTGCTCTAAGATTTATTTACTGTCTTCAGCTTGTTTTGACTTAAGTTGCTCTTCTTTGGCTTCCTTTTCCAAGGTGGACGCTTAGGTCATTAATTTTATATCATTCTACTTTTCTAATATTAGCATATAAGGTTATAAATGTCCCTCTAAGCACCACGTTTGTTGCATACCTCATATTTGATAAGTTGTGTTTTATTTTCCGTTAGTTCAAAATATTTTTCTGATTATTTTAAGCCTTCTTCTTTGACCCATGGTCTATTTAAAAATGTATGAATTTCCAAACATTAGAAATTTTCTAGCTATCTTTCTGTTACTGATTTCTCACTTAATTCCATTGTTGTCTAAGAATATACTTTGTAAGATTTCTACTCTTTTAAATTTCTCAGGGTATGTTTTATGGCCAGAATGGGATCTACCTAATGAACACTCCATTTAGGCTTGAGAAGAACAGGTATTCTGCTGCTATTGGATGAAGAACTTTGAATTTTCAAACAAACAAATGAGCATAATTAGAAAATTATTCCACTAGAAGACTATTATATTAGAAATAACATTTGGCCCTAACTAGTTTGGCTCAGTGGATAGAGCGTCAGCCTGCGGACTGAAGGATCCCAGGTTCGATTCTGGCCAAGGGCATGTACCTTGGTTGTGGGCACATCCCCAGTGTGGGGGGTGCAGGAGGCAGCTGATCGATGTTTCTAACTCTCTATCCCTCTCTCTTCCTCTCTGTAAAAAGTCAATAAAATATATTTTTTTAAAAAAAGAAATAACATTTGAATTTATCCTAAACTTCCTAGACACTGGGTATATGAGTAAAGGCATAGGAACAGGTAGGACAGGTCCAAATGTGAATGCTTTATTCATTCTTTCAGGAGATGATTTAATACACACATTTTCAGAAATTCAACAGTGAATTGATTTATATCATGCTTTAAATGATTTGCACATTGTAAAATATTCCTTGCAATTTGATGCTAACCAGAAACTGAGCAGCTATAGTAATATACACGTGATTTTATCTGCAGGAAATAAGAGCAGTGCAATTTCTCTACAATTATGATTACAGTTGGAAAGATTAAAGCTTTTATACCAATTTTTTTAAGACGTAAGAAAAGGCAATGTTTGCCAAATGCAAAAAGGAAGACATTTAATTTTTAGTCTTCTAAGAGATTATTAAACACATTGCATAGAAACTTTTCCTAAGGGTTTTTTAAATTCTTCATTTATTACACCAATTTCTAATTTAAACATAATTGAAGAGAATAAAATGAGAGCAAAGGGAATAAAATCCCATGCCACTGACTACTGTTTTCTATAGCAGTCTCTCTGAATATAGTCAGTAAGATTCTGATGAGAATGTTTTCATTTTCTAGCCACTCTCTTGATAACCAAATTATTCTTTACATAATCTAGCAACATCTATCCAAGAGAATCTACAACAACCCAATTTTTAAAAGGTGAAAAGTAACCCTAGCCAGTTTGGTTCAGTGGATAAAGTGTCGGCCTGTGGGCTGAAGGGTTCCAGGTTTGATTCCTGTCAAGGGCACATGTCCGGGTATCAGGCTAGATCCCCAGTAGGGGGCATGCAGGAGGCAGCAGATCAATGATTCGTTCTCACCATTGATGTTTCTACCTCTCTCTCTCTCCATCTCCCTTCCTCTCTGAAATTAACAAAAATATATTTTTAAAAAAATAAATAAAAGGTGAAAAGTAACCTGAAAAGGTCAATTAATCAAACTCTAATACATTTAGCAAAAATTAATCAACTGTGTTCTAGTAAGATTTCACCCAAGCCATCCCACAAGTTATAATTTTTGTTTCTAAAACTCACTGTGTTATAAGTTGCTGAAACTCCCATTACATCAATCCTAAATTAATAATGTTCTGAGAAATCTCTTCTTTATGTCTTTTTTCAATTCCCCTTATTATAATTTAAGTAACAGTTATCTCAACTTGCTATTTCCATTCAAAAATATGATTGAAAAATGATCCAGACAATGACTAGTATGAATGTGTAAGGGTCATGGAGTACAATTTTATTTTTGAGTTCAACCAATAGATTTTGTTAAAATAATAATAACAATAATACATTTAAAAGACAGCCAAATTCTTAAGAGTAGTAATTCCTTTGAAAATTACCTTTTGTTGAATCATCCTCTATTGGCTGTTTGAACAATGTAATATCCTTGAAAGTGCATAGGAACAAGACCACCTTTTCATGTTCATTTCTTATTGGTGCAATTTGCATATAAAACCAAACAGGAGTTCCTGAAAGAGAAAGAAAGGACAACAGAGTGTGGCAAAGCCTCAGCAATGACTTGGTCTCCTGCCTTTCCTCTGACTTCAGCTGCCAACTGCTATGCCAGGAATTAACACCAATACAATAGTATTTTAACTGCTAAAAAGGATTCAAGAAAACTTTAATTTTGTATCAACTACCAGTTGCTCAAAAATTAACAAACAGAAGGAAATAGCTAAAAAACATATATGCGTGGGGAAGGCCTGGGATGGGGCAGGAGTTGGGTGGAGAGGGGCAAAAAGGGGGAAAATGGGAGACATCTGTAATACTGTCAACAATAAAAATAATTACATCAAATTAAATATTTTAAAAAGGACATATATGCATATACCATGGACACAGGTAATAATTTGGTAAAAGCCAAGGTAGGGGTAGGCAGGGGAGGGTAGAGGTGGGCAAAGGGGGAGAAGAGGACTTCTGCAATAATGTCAACACTAGAAAATTTTTAATAAAAGAATAATGATAGTAATAATATATTTATACACATATTTTTCAACACAAACTACCAAAACTTGAAAGTAAAGGCCAGGGTGTCATTTCACAACGCAGGAGCACAAAGGCAAGCTCGCTACTGAAGTGACACAAGCACTGCTGCTCTGACCAGCTTCCTTCAGATAGTCTCACCAAGTGTGGCCACTCCCAGGGGCTTCTCTTTGTCACTTTGAGAAGTGCCACTTGACTTCAACAGTAATACCTGATGCTCTGGTAAGTATTTCTCTGGGAAGAGCATCTGAAATGCTGGGATAGACTTCTAAGATAGCTCTATGGCTTTGACTGTACCCCCGCATCAGACACACTAAGGCTGGTGTACGCAGAGCTCTACCTGACGCCTTTAAAACAATGTTAAAGGGGGGGAAATTATCCCCAGCCCTTGAGAGACTCAGGTGTCTTTATGAGCCACTGCTTCCTACCTCCCTCCCTCAAAGCAGGAGGCTGGACTCTCACCCGGTTGTTCAAACAGTGGCTCTTGCAGACCACGGAGGACAGTTTCGTGCTTAAGTTCTGGACCAATCAGAACTGGCATTATGTCAAATAAATATCTGAAGATAAGAGAAATGACTTCAAAGGAGTAATTATCCATTAAACAATAAAACACTGAAGGAATGTTCCATCAGAATCAAAAAGACTTATTTTCCATCATGTTAGCTCTAAGCCACAGTGCAGTAAAGCCTCCCCAAATATTTTGCCCTGAAGACATGAAAGCCTTTGTCAGGTGTGCGGTGAAGTACAGGGGAACTGTGCAGCTATAAATAGTCTCTAGGTGAGACTTGATAGCCTGTTGGTGGCTACCAATGAAAACGAAATAAGAAGTGCCACCATACTGTGGCCAAAAAAAAAAAAGAATCAACCACATAATAATGTCACCATAAAAGGGAGTTTGTCATTTAGACAAGAAGTTCAAGAAGTCAGAGAACCTCCCAGCTAGTTAGAGTCCCAGGTTTAACGCCCTCAGGCATATACCTCAGTTACAGGCTCAGTTGTGGCACCTGCAGGAAGGAAGCAAGCAATCGATGTGTCTCCCACCCATGTTTCTCTGTCTCTCCTCCTCTCTTCCACTCTCTCTAAAAATCAGTGGGAAAAAAATCCTCGGGTGAGAATTAACAAACGAACAAAAAGAAGTCAGAGAATTAAAGAGAGGAGATTTCTATGGGAATACTCAGTTTAGACAACCAGGTTCTTTGCAACACCAGGAGGCCTATGAAAAGACGTGGTCCCTTCCAAAATGACTACAGGATGAGGCAGGGATCTCAGAAACAATTACACCATTTTCCAGATAGACTTGTTCTTTGTTTTCTGATTCTGATTTTACACAATGTGTCCGGGAACTGTGAGTGATAAGCAGTTTTACAAATCACCAGCCCCAGACGCCAGAGACACATGGCCTATGGCTGTTACAACATAGTGAGCTTGCAGCAGCAGGGTCATAAACAAAGGGAAAGGGGCATTAAGCATAAGCTGATTTCCAAGGTCTGCTGGAAATCTGAACAGAAAGAGATGACGTTACAGCTCATATCTATGAAAACAGCAACAATTCAAATTGTGGTATAGAGTCAGAGATATTTTTTTAAATTGCTTTCAGATATCATGGTGGACTTTTTTCAGGTTGAAGTACAGGTCATACCTCTGCAAGCAGGCTGAGTACTTGCTGAGTGGCTGTTGAAATATCCATATTATGAATTTGAGGGGGTACCTGGGAGGACCAAGCAGAGAGGCCCATAGCTGCTAGAAGGTCAGGGCAGAGCCCTGGCATTGATTATTGGGAATGAACCCAGATATCACAGTTCTGCCCTTTGTGTAAGAGCCATTTTCAGTCATCATCTCAGAGCCACTTTTTCTTTTCCAACAGTAGGAACAGCCCCCTGCTAATCAGAGCCATGGGCCTAAAGAATAGAGGTTGCAAACTGAAATGTCAATCGTGACACCTGTTAAATAGGATACCTCAATCTCCTCACTGGCAAAATGGTGTTTAACCTAATTATTTAATGAAAGTAATGGGAGGTGTTGGCCTTCAGGCATCCCCAAAGCTCTTTTCTACAGACATGTGACTTTTCCTTTTAACATTTTTAAAAGTCACACGAATACACTCTTTTCAGCTGATATTCAAAAGCTTCAGCTAACTATTTACAAGATTTTTTTAAAGCTGCTTTTAAGTATAGAACTCCATTATAGTACATGGATAATATCTTTCCTTCATATTAAAGGGGATAAACTCAATGCATATGCTGCACAGATGAGAGGAGCTTTAATCTACAGTGCTATGGGCTCTGTCTCTGACTAGCTCTAAGCAGAAATCTAAACATACATAGATACTTATCTGAAAAGAACCAGACATGCCTGAACAAAGGTCAGATAATTATTTCAAGCCATTAAAGTAAAGCAAACTATCTAAACCACCTCAAAAGGAGACTTTTGGAAATGCAAAATTCGATTCATTACTCACATGATTTAAAGGATATAAACAAACAGGATTCCCACGAAGGTATTTTTGAGAAACTCAGAAACTATGAGCTTGCCTCTGATGTTTCAAAATCAGGCAAAGATCTGTTTATTTTCCTTAAATGTCAGAGTGAAATAATATGAAATATTTTTAAATGATTTGCTAAACTTGAGACATATCTAAGTCATTTAAGGGATAACAGTACTATATGAAAATGAAAGGGGATTGGGGCATAAGAATCTACTATGAATTGTCAATATGTATTTCGCCCTGGTGAAAAAAAAAAAAAAAAGAACAGAAAACACCTGACATTTCTCTTGAAGAGGACAGAGCTGATCATTCACAATGGATTGTTTTCTAGGTGACAAGCCAACAGACATTTGGGTATGACTTCAGAGAGAAATACCTCTCAGCCTTGATTCTAAAATGAAATATAAGATGTTAAGACATTCCCTAGGTAAAATCACTAAAGACTAATGTTCCATTACCAATGTACTACTGTGCTGTGGTTATCCCTATGCTGGTCTGTCAATTAAAAAAGAGAAACCTAAGTTTAGTTCCAAATAGTCCACAGAGAACAAATGTTTGAGGTGAAGTGGAGAGAATAAATTATGCTCCACAAGATCCAACAGACACTGAGCACGGAGCAAGTATTTCCTGTTGAAGTTAGAATGTGTCCCAAACTGCATCTATTTCCACTGAAGATGATAATTGGCTTTGCTATCATGTACTATTAACACTAAATAAATGAATCCATCTTGTGAAGTGACTGTTCATTTTAAAACAGAAAAATCAACTTGTGAAAGTAGCAAAAAAGGAATAAAAGTAAATAACTATTCAAAGAAAATGAATTAGAAGGGAGTCTTGGCTGACGAATATCCTAGTCGGTTTTTTGTTTGGTTGGCTTATTCCTCCAAACTCTGGTGGAGAGTCCAGACCATGATGTCTTGTGTGATTAGAGAATAGATAACTGAGCACTCACAAAGCTCATCCTAGAGAATAGCTCGCAAAATATACCAGATGTGAATGGCCTGTTCTAAAGGTTTAATAACAATAATTATAATGATAATGATAATTATCATAATAATGGTTTAAAAAATAAAATAATGACTACTTCCACTAGTTACACACAAAAGAGTTTGAGTCCAGCAAAAGGCTACATTAGCAGATTCACCTCAAGTAGATAGCCTATATTCACATGTTACCTATGTATTTATAGAATGGTAATCAGATATCCAATGATGCTAATCACCTTTTTCTTTAACCCTACAAAAAAATGAATAAATTTCTGTCATTTTAAATTCCTGTCGCATAACTATAAAATCATAATCATGAGTATTAATTGCAAAACATTTGCCACCATACACACACACACACACACACACACACACACACACACACACACATCTAAAATGCGCCATGCTTTTCCTCCATTCCTCAACAGGTTGCTTCTCATAGCCAGAATCAATTATTAATTTTCCTATCTAATTTTACTTGCCAAGAGAAGGAACAAAGTTTTATATTCTCTCTACACTATAGCTCAACTACTATTTAGCAAAACATAACATTAATAAAGAGTTGGCACATCTTATTGATAATTTAGATACCTACTGTTTTTCTTGTACAGAAGAACTTCAAAGCAGTTTGACTCGTAGTTGTCAAAAGTTTGCCTGACTTTCTCAATGGTCTTCTTGTCAGTCAATTCCCCGTACATAAAACTGGGGGGAAACAATCCATTTCAGTTTTGTGTTGCTTTTAAAATGCTACATAAAATCATATCCTTGTCTTTGTTGATTAAGTAATCAAATTTAATTACAAAATATAATGTTGCTCCCACAAAGTGAACTAAAATATTTATACCATATTTTTGTCATTATTGTTAAATTTGTTGCTAAACGCTAGCATTAGAAGTTACTACATACTTACAGAAAGAGAGCAAAAAGCAATCCTCGCTTTACACAGTTCATATATGTACAGATTTTTATTACTATGGTGTAGTTAAAGAACATCAGTTTCCCAATAGCACCATTCATATTTCAGTTACTAAGGAATATTAACTGAATAATCACATAAAGTTTAGACTTCAATGTTAGCTCTTCAGTCTACAAATCACTGGTGAGTAACAGATAACACATCATAATCGGTGACCAATCACCTCGATTTTTCAAAACTGTGCATTGGTCACTGTGCATCTGTTATTCAATTCACACACAGAAGCAGAGCACGTTAGATACGTTGCTTCCTTGTTTCTCGGTGATAAATCCACATGACATTTTATAAAAATGGAAATTGAAAGCAGGAATTCGCCATCAAAGATTAAAGTCCATCAAGAAATGAAAGTCATAATGCTGAAGTGAATTTGAATCAAACATAAACAAGGTGAGAGAAGAAAAAGATGAATGTGGGAATGTTGACATTATTGCCATTGAGAGACTCTAGATATGCAGCCAGAGGAACTGAGTGAAGGCGAACTTACCAACATAAGTCACAAAAGTGATTGGGATGAAAGGATCAAGGGTTCCCAGAGAAAGTGATGCAAATTAAAAATGGAAGGAAGGAAGGAAGGAAGGAAGGAAGGAAGGAAGGAAGGAAGGAAGGAAGGAAGGAAGCGGGGAGGGAGGGAGGGAGGGAGGGAGGAAGGGAGGAAGAAGGGAGGGAGGAAGGGATGCTTCACATTAAAGAAACCCAGGAGATAGTTCACAATAGTGTCCGTGGGAGAAAAAGGGAGTTAAAGTTGATTCAAACTTAAAAAGGATTATTAACATTTGCAAAGAGGAAAAAATGCTCTCTTTATGTCATGAGTTATATTACAAGTGATAGGTTTTACAAAGAAATTAAACACTTTAATTTAATGTTCTGAATCATGGTATACTAAATATTACTTTTCCAGTTACTTTCATTTCTATGTATTTATAACCAATAGAAAGAGAGTTTTCAATGTTTTGACACTGTTAAAGGTCATAGAACAATCATAATTTTCCCATTGAGTATTAAGATAGTATTACATCATTTCAGCTTGCAGTCTTTTTTATCTCCTGTGTACAATGAAACGTGAAAAGTTCATATTACACATATAATATACTGTCATTTTCATCACTTATGAGGATTTTTTAAATACATACAACTATGGCTAATTGGAGGAAAACTGAAGGAGGCATATATAATTACTATGGTTAAAGAAACATAGAAAACAGATTAAAGAGTGAACTTCTATATCCCACAAAATTGTCCTAATATTTGAAATTATCTATTTTTCTAAAAGAAATTCACCAAAAGCCTGATAATCTATAAAAACAGAATTTGGTCAAGGGCTACAAGCCTCTAAAACTCTGTTCCCAGTGCGTTCACAATCATCAGTTGTTCATCTGGTTTTAGATACACAGTTAACATAATTGTCTAGATCATTTCTTCCAATAGGAAGGAATCTGTGAGCTACTGCTAGATACCTTGAATACGTTTTTGAAAACTCAAGTATATCTTTATGATTGTTTTTGTTCCAGTTTTCAATGACTTAGCCTGTTGGCCAGAGGCAAATCCAAGTGTGGCAGGCCTGAAGCTTATACAATTTTAGGGCCGCCTTTAAGGAAAGGAAAAATATATAAAACAAAATTAGGCACAGAACCTTAAACAACACCCACTCACGGGAGGGGCCCCTGAAGTTTAAGATTCATTATCCTCATGGGAAAACCGCCCTTGAATATACCAATCTGGGAAATTTACAACCTGAAAAGCAATTTGTTAGCAAGATCCATCAAAGACTGGCAGGATTCAATAGCAATGCCATATCTCTAGAAATTAGAAGTAACTCAGGCCAATCTCATGGTAACACTAACCTACACAACTAGAATTTTAGAAACTAAGAAATGAAAGGAAGTAGATGTAGCAGACCAAAAAATTGCCCTGGCAATTTTCATCCTGCATTTTCAATTATAATATGTCTATCTTTTATTTTTAAAAGATATTTTAGTGTTGTTATGATAGTAAAATAATGAGAATCTCATAATAAAATAACAGACTCTAACTCCTTAATCTCACAGCTGAATTAACAAAGGAAATTTCAGTGCCTGCTATAAGATGGCATTGAAAAGCCACTGCTCCTGTCTAAAGCCTGGGTTTCAGCTCATGTGAGTCTTATGAAAATCTCCTGAAGGCATTATAATTAAATTAGAATACCTCAGTTAAAAAGTCCCGCCCTCCAAAATTAAAACATCAGTTTAATACTGTCAATAATATTTTTACAGACAGGTGAACCTTTCAATCAACCAGTTTTTTAAATAATAATAATGATAATTGACTGTTTTTAATCTAAAAACTCTTTAATATAAAGAAAACATTAAGAACAAAAAATAATTATTAAGCTAACTAAATGTTTGTGGTCTTAAGAAACATAAAAGAAAAACCATTTTACTCCTATTACTAAATGTCAGGGTTCTATAGTTCAATAAACCAAAACACAATATTCACAACTGGTCACCAGAAAAACTTGGAGGGAAATTTGAATATTATAATTGAAAATGCAGGATGAAAATAGGATAATAATTTGAAAAATAAACTAACAGGATTGAAAATTAAGGTACAACTTAAAAAAAGATTGTTTTGAAAATTGATGTAATAATACCATTCACAACACACATTTGATTCAGCCAAAAATCTGAAGAGAAAATGCAAACCAGCAATTTTTCAAGTAAACTATGAAAATTCCATAGTATATTCTTCATCATGTTAGCCCTCCCAATGCTAAAATCACCTATCCTAAGAATGCAAAGGCATTTTAAGAAAACAATCCCACACTATTACAATCTGAATACTTTTTTTGAGTCTTTTGACTCTTACATTGTTCCACTGATATTATAAATGACTGCAACAACTGCACTGTTCATTTTATTGGAGGGGAACGTGCAATGCACAGAAGCGATCTATCTCTGCGGTAACACTGAGCAGTAGAAATATAATAGAAGCACTGCACTCGCAGGACTATGATTCACAAGAAAGGGATAGAACCCCTCTGGTTCTTCATTTCCTCATCAGTAAAATGATGATGTTAACTCAACTCAGAGAGTGAGGCCTAAAAGCATAATGCACATGAAGTTGCCAATTAGAACGTGTGGTACAATGGCTGAGTGATTACTGGAATGCTTCTAAGGAGTGGGGTTAGAAGGCCACTCCAGCCCCAACCACCCTCCCTTGTGTCCCTACAATTCTAGAATGGGGTTGGGCCACACCTGCTAATGGGCAAGGTCACTGAGTCTTAAAGGGTATGCACATCATTTTGTGTCTTCTTTTTTTTGCTAACCCATGAGGCTGAAGCATAAACTCAACCCAGGACCTGCTCCTGGATTATCTGGCCACTTCTCTTGCCACACAACTAAGTGGTGGTAAGATCTGGTCTTGAAAGTAAGGAAGAAATTTTCCTCCGGCCTGGCCTAACCCATATCCAGCTTGCCTAAGCAGGTGTCAATATATCTTTCATGTATCTTCTGTCCTAGGAAACTTCTGGGGTCAGGTGACTTCGGTTTATAGCAGCATTTACTATTTATTCCTGGATCCCTTGTTCTGCCATCAAAATCTCACAAGTAAGTCTCATTATGAGAACTCACAGTAAGAATGGCTATAATGTTGATAGACTTTCAAGGGGCAAAGGAACTTCCAAACTAAAAAAGAATGTACAACCTCCTCATGAGTTCTGCCATCTAGCTCAATCTGTTAATGACTGAACAATGTTCCTGAACTAAAATACCACATTCAGTCACCACTAGAAAATAATACTATCTACAGTGTGTGTAGTTCACAGGCTAGCAAATGCTTCATCACAGATTGACTTAATGCAGTTAGCTGGCAAAGGTGGTCCTCAGCTCAGAACCAGCCACAACAGTGAAATCATCACTGAGTTAATGGAGGATGGACTGAGATCTATAGCCCAGGGGTCAAAAAGAAGCCTGCGAGGGAGAGTAGACGGAGAATTTAGAAACAAATAAGAACACAGCTCTCAAAATCTCAAAGATAATTTTGGAATAAACCAAAGCATTATTTCGTATCATAGATTGTAACCAAAATGTTTCACAGCCCATCAAGTTATATGGGTTTAGAAGGATTCAGATAGTCATAAAGAGTCGACCCGTGACATGTAATTGGGGGAAGGTAGGGATAGCCCTGGACATCTCTAACTCTTGGAGCATAAGCATCACTGAGCACCTGGCTCTCCAACGCTTCCCCTCAGTGCCACTGTGTGCAAAGCAGAGACCGCAGCCAAATGGAACCAGACTGACTGAGATCCATCATGTGTAATGTGCTCATATTGGCTGAGATAATCCTGTGTTAATAAAACTACCTGTGAAATACATCCAATAAAGTGTCTCTTAATACCTCTGCTTCTTTCTCTAATTTGATGCACGGACAAAGAATTATTAGTGGGCCCTTCGAGGAAAAAGAAAATGATTTTGAAAGCATCTATCTACTCACTCCAATCCTCCCCACCTACATGATTGCTCTCCTCACCCCTCTATCCTAAAAACAACAACAGATGGGCCTTTAAAGTTTCAGGTTAATAAAAGATTAAAATGCTGATGTGGTTTCTACCTAGCCTGTGATAGTGTGTCTCGAATGTCAGGGTTTCCTAGGGCTCATGAGGTAAGATCATATGCTTTAGATCCATTCCCCCAAAACCTACAATCTCCATTATACATGCAATATGTTTTGTGTCCTTCAATAAACATCCAAATAATCCAAAGGCTTGAAATGCAATTATTACACAATAAAATGGGTTAGACTTTAAATTCTAGGAACCCTAAAGTGTCATGAGAATTTTTTAAATTTTAGTTATGAGACAGTACATAGAATACCTCATATGTATTAAAATAGAAATTTAGATGCTACTATGAAGTACAAGGATGTAGGGAAACTGAAACCCTCACTCATGGCTGGTGAGTTTGGAAACAGAAGGCCACTTGACAGCAATCTGAGAGCAATTAATGTACAAATCCTATATACAGTCTACTATCCAGTGATTCTATTTCTGGACAAAGACAGACAACTTCTCACGTGGGTCCACAAGAAGATATGTATGAGGATGTCTATCTGCAAGTAGTTTGAGACAGCAAAATGTCAGAAGTTGGGGTTCATGACTAATAAAATAGATAAATAAAATTAAGGCTATGAAGACACAGGAGCACTACACAACAAACATAATGAAATAGGATATCGTATATAGCAACATAAAAAAATCTCAAAAACACGCTTGCCAATGTGACTCAGTGATTAGAGTGTCAGTCTGCAAACCTGAGGATCTCAGGTTCAATTCCCAGTAAAGAGCACGTCTCTCTCACATCAATATTTTGCTCTCTCCTCTCTCTCTCTCTCTCCCCTTCCCCCCTCCCTCACACTCTCTCTAAAAATCAATGGAAAAAATATCCTCACTCTTCCAATGAGGATAAAAAAATTCCCAAAAACATAATGTTGAGTGAAAAAAGTAAGAAACTATAAATCTTATTGCACAGTATGAATTGTGTGGGTCTTAAAAACAAGCACAAAGCAACAACATTTAATAATACACATATTTAATAAACAAATAGAAGACAGATTAGAAAGACATACAATAAACACACTTTGAATAACTGTAAAAGAGGACAAGGGATGTGGTCAAAGGGAAAAAAATAAAAGAAAATTTAATAAAATAGAGAACTTCCCAGAGGGAGTATAATGATAATATTGAGACAAACTGAAGAGTATGTTTCATTAGATTTTGTGCATCTGGTCTAATGGGGGAAGGGTTGGAAAGGAAAAAAAATAAGAAAACAAAAATAATACATATTAGCCTCTTCATATTGTAAAATTACAAATTGCTATTGTTATTTTCCCATAAAACATTTCATATTTGAACAATTAAACAATAAAACCTGGAATCCTTACCCAGTTACTACTTTAATCCATCTAATGCAAGTTGTATATAGAGATGATTCTTTTCTTTCCAGAATACAAAGAGTCATATTTTTTCCACACAAACTGACACTCACGGATTTGTAGTTTCCTATTCTTATATCATTGATAATGATAATCAATAAAATTCTTTGAATTATTTATAAGGCTATCCTCATTGTCAAAATTATCTCTATATTCAATTGGAATTCAGTTATTCCAAAACTCTACAATAACTTTTAGCCATTAATACTGCAGTTCTAAACGTGTATATAATTTTCTTCTTTCCTCCTTCCGTTTCTTCTGTCTCGTATTCAAAGGCTTTCATAGATTTACACAGGGAATAAAAAATAAAAAGCTATATGGCCTGGCCAGTGGTTGAGTGTCGACCCATGAACCAGGAGGTCATGGTTTGATTCCCGGTCAGGGCACATGCCCAGGTTTGGGGCTCAATCCCCAGTAGGGCGCATGCAGGAGGCAGTGGATCAATGTTGATGTTTCTATCTCTCTCTCTCTCCCTCTCCTTTCCTCTCTCTCTCTGAAAATCAATAAAAACATACTATTTAAAAAAAGAATGTTGCCGAAACCGGTTTGGCTCAGTGGATAGAGCATCGGCCTGCGGACTGAAAGGTCCCAGGTTCGATTCCGGTCAAGGGCATGTACCAGGGTTGCGGGCACATCCCCAGTAGGAGATGTGCAGGAGGCAGCTGATCGATGTTTCTCTCTCATCGATGTTTCTAACTCTCTATCTCTCTCCCTTCCTCTCTGTAAAAAATCAATAAAATATATTTAAAAAAAAAAAAAGAATGTTAACATTTTGAAAATAGTCCCTAAATATAGTGAACAGAGCTTGGAGCAAGACATCTTCCCACAATGAAAAGTGAAAAAGAATAACATAATCCAAAGCTCTCTGCTCCCTCGCCCACCTTAAATACCGTAACACTTGGGATGAAATACAATGAATAAAAGCATGTTATATGGAGGCATGTGAGGTCTGGGTTGGGGTTTATTGCAAAACAAATCAGTCTAATTCAACCAAATGCTGACACAAAACACTGAGCTGTGTCCTGCAGTGCATGCAGAAGTGAGCAAGATGGAATCCTTACTTTTGACGCATTTATAATCTGGCACTGGTGCTAGCAAGGAAAAAACAATTCTTTTAGAAGATAAAATATGCTAATACTGTATAATATGCCATCATTTTTTAAGTGAACTTTCTGTAGAAAAAAATTGCACCTGCCAAAGAAAACAGGCTGGGGGTGGGGGGCCGTGGGGGGCAGGTGTGGAGGTATAGATACATGGGAAGCATGGACTTCACAATAGATCCACATAGAACAACAAAAATGACAACAGAAACAATAGCAATAAAAACCCAAGGGAAAAGGAAAGCTAGTTAGTTTAAGACCAGATGATAATGCCACATGATGAACTAATGGGAGTCATAGGAGGGAAACCATATCTTGTTGAGAAAATCATAAATACCTTCAGGCACCTGAACTAGGCATGGGTATGATGATGGGATGTCTAAAGTCCAAGAAGAGGAAATGGGTATGGGAGCCTCTATATTCCCTAGAATTTTCTATGGAGCCTGTTCCACAGGTAACATCTAGCATAAAACTAACCTTTTTCTACCCTAAACCCTTCTAAGACATAAGGGAGACAGATGTTCAATACAAACCTTAACCTCCCAGAAGTTACAACACACACCTTAGCAAAATTGCTAGCCCAAGAGCTAATATCTACCCAACAGATAAAAAGGCACAAAAGTCATCAGTACTATTGAGGTTTTTTTCATCAGCCTGTTTACCAATTTCATAACAGAGAGTGAAGATTTGATATGAGAATGATTTAATAGAAAAAAAAGGAAGACGGTTCAACAGATTATTTCTCAAATCTAGATAAGCATCAGAACCATCTGAGCTGACAGTTAAAAGTACTTATCCCTGCCCCCCACACACCCACCCTGGATGATTCTGGTTCAATAAGTTTGAGGCGAGGTATGAGAATCTGTGTTTTATAAAACCTCTCTAAGGGATTCCTCTGTGCAGCCAGGTTTAGACTCATGGTATCAATGAAATCCTTGCCTTCTGTGAAGAAGCAGAATGAACAGGAGTGGGCAAAAGTAGGTTTATAATAGTTCGTATGGAAAATGACATGCAGGTTATGGTTATTATTAACAATAGCTTTATTAACTCAAAAGAATGTCACAACTCTGAGTGAGTGACCATGGACAAATCGCATAACAAAACTCCACCTCAGTTTTCCTCTATGAAAAACAAAAGATTTGGAATAGAAAATAATTCAGATCACTCACAGTTCTAAAATAACATGATTTTGGTGCTTAGTTAAGTGAGATCTTTAAGGAAAAATTAGCTCAAGGGAAACACATCCCATCTCAGTATTGAAATATTGTGAAAAGTTGTCAGTTCTAAATTGGTTCCTTACATAGAATTTCCTTTTCTTTTTTATGATCTTTTTTGCAATACACTCTTTAAGCTCACAGATATGGCATATTTTGAAAGAATTCTTACAAATACAAATGCCAGAATCTGTTTTACATAAGTCAAACAAAATAGCAATGGTATAATGTACAAACTTTACAAAGTATGTATGATTTACACAGGGTCTAAGAACTTTATTTTGATGTTCTTTAAGTGTTCATGAGCCATGTCCTACTTGATTGGGAATTGTTTCCCCTACTTTGTTCAAGACAGTTTTAGTGCCCATCAGTGCTTCTCTGAGGTAGGATGCTCCTTTGATCACTCAACACTTCAAATAGTTCCTGGCTCATAATAGGTTGGCAAAAAATATTTATTGGATGAATTCATACATTCACATATATGCAAAAATCCTTCTCTCTGCAAAAGTTTTCACCAATGGCTCTTCAGCTGTATATTTCTACTGACAATTTAGTCTCCTTAATATTTTAATATAACTTTAACCCTATAGTTTTTGCATGTGAGTAAATAGGTTTTGGTACCAATTCCAGTGTGTGTGGTACAAGTGGGAGGGTCTCCACACCAACAACAAGCAATTCTTGGGACACCAGCTGGGCATCCTATAATTCAACTCAATCACAACACTATCTACCCTGAAATAGCTAGCATCAGATTCCACGGATTAAAAGACAGCCCCCCCACTCACACACGTCAGGTGCCACTAGTTACAAGCCCTGGTTGTCACCTGTACTTCTAAGGACAGGCTATAAATCAGAGGTTCCCACAACCTCCTCCTTGGATTTGATTAACTTGCTAGGGCAGCACACAGAGCTCAGAGAAACATTTTACCTATTAGATTACTGATTTTAAAAGGATATAACTCAGGAATAGCCAGATGGGAGAGATGCAAGGGGCAAGGTATGGAGAAAGAGTGAGGAACACATCACTCTCCCAGCACCTCGAGATATTCCCAATCAGGAAGCTCTCCAAACCTTGTCCTTTTGAATTTTTATGGAGGCCTCATTACTTAGTTTCCACTGATTAAATCATTGGCCACTGGCATTTGATCAACCTCCAACCCCTCTCTTAGATGATGGGGGTGGGGGATACTAAAAGTTACCTCCCTCTAATCATGTGGTTGGTTCACCTGGCACCCCGTCCTCAACCTCAGATTATCTAAGGGTTTTCCAATAGTCACCTTATTAACATAACAAAAGGCACCTTTATTGTTCTTAATGCCAAGCCTTTTAGGAGCTCTGTGCCAGGACTTAGGTTGAAGACCAAATGTATCTACACTAATAAAAGAGAAACATGGTAATTGGCGTATGATCACTACCCTTTTCATTGGCTAATCAGCGAGATATGCAAATTAACTGTCAGCTAAGATGGCGGCTGGCAGCCAGGCAACTTGAAACTAACATGAGGCTTGGTTGCCTCAGTGACAGAGGAAACCAATGTTCCCCACCTGCGGCTGCAGGCCTCTGAGCGGGCAGTTTAAGAAACTCTGTAACAAATACCGCCGGACTTCAGCCAGCAGATTTGCAACATTGTAAGCAAAGGCCAGAAACCTACTTTCAGCTGCGGAGGCCTCAGAGCTGTAGCCAAGCCTCAAGCTAAAGCTGGCCCAGAATAAAAAAGAAAAAAAGAAAAAAAGGAGCAGTTGGGAGCTTCAGTCCCAGCCTGAAAACAGCCCTCAGCCCCTCACCCAGACTGGCCAGGAACCCCAGTGGGGACCCCCACCCTGAAGGGTGTGTGACCAGCTGCAAACAGCCATCATCCCCTCACCCAGGCTGGCCAGGCACCCCAGTGGGGACCCCCACCCTGATCCAGGACACCCTTCAGGGCAAACCAGCCAGTACCCAACCTTGCACCAGGCCTCTAACCTATATAGTAAAAGGGTAATATGCCTCCCAGCACCGGGATCAGCGGAGCCATGAGGCCTCCCGGCACCAGGATCAGCGTGACAGGGGGCAGTGCCCAAACCCCCTGATCGCCTTGCGGCTCTGTGTGTGACAGGGGGTGGGGCCACAACCTCCCTATCCGCCCTGCTCTGTTCGTGACAGGGGAAGGCGCCCCAACCCCCTGATCAGCCCTGCTCTGTGCCTGATAGGGGGGAGCTCCCTAACCCCCCCCCCACGGGCCCTGCTCTGTGTGTGACGGGGTAGAGCCATAACCTCCCCATCGGCCCTGCCCTGAGTGTGAGAGTGGCGGCAACCCAACCCCCTGATCGGCCCTGCTCTGTGGGTGATAGAGGGCAGTGCCCCAACCCCCTGATGGGCCCTGCTCTGTGTGTGACGGGGGCAGTGTCCCAAACCCCTGATTGGCCCTGCTCTGTGTGTGACAGGGTACAGAGCCCCAACCCCCCTGATGGGCCCTGCTCTGAGTGACAGAGTACAGAGCCCCAACCCCCTGATTGGCCCTGCTCTGTGCGTGACCAAGGGTGGCGCCGCAACCTTCCCATCGACCCTGCCTTGAGTGTGACAGGGGACGGTGCCCCAACCCCCCAATCGGCCCTACCCTGATCGTGACTGAGGGTGGCATCACAACCTCCCAATCTCCCTGCTCTGTGCATGACAGGGGGCGGCGCCCCAACTCCCCAATCGGCCCTGCTCTGAGCCCGACCAGGGGCTGCACCTAGGGATTGGGCCTGCCCTCTGCCACCCGGGAGCAGGCCTAAGCCAGCAAGTCGTTATCTCCCGAGGGGTCCCAGACTGCGAGAGGGCACAGGCCGGGCTGAGGGACCCCCCCTCCCCCCCGAGTGCACAAATTTTTGTGCACCGGGCCTCTAGTATTTATTATAAGCTAGAGGTCCAGTGCACAAAATTCATGCATGGGGGGGGGTCCCCTCAGCCCAGCCTGCACCCTCTCCAATCCGGGACCCCTTGGGGGATGTCATACATCTCTCTCACAATCCAGGACCGCTGGCTCCTAACTGCTCACCTGCCTGCCTGCCTGATTACCCCTAACTACCCCCCCCCCCGCCAACCTGATCACCCCTAACTGCCTCTGTCTGCCAGCCTGATTGTCCCTAACTGCCCGCCCCCTGCTGGCCTGATTGCCCCCAACTGCCGCCCCCCCACACCCACTGGCCTTGTCGCTCCTTACTGCTCCCCCCCCCCACCAGCCTGGTTGCCCCCAACTGCTCCCCCTGCCGACCTGGTCACCCCACACAGCCTGCTCTTCAGTGATTTGGTCATCCCTCACTAAGCCCCCTGCCGGCCTGGTTACCCCATGCAGCCTGCTGTTCAGTCGTTTGGTTGTCCTTCACTAACCCCCCTGCTGGCTTTGTCACCCCATGCAGCCTGCTATTGGGTCGTTACTGTTACTGCAATGGTGTTCCAGACAATTTGCATATTCCTCTATTATTACTATAGATCACTATGTCACTGTTTAAATCAGTTTAAACCTTTTAGCCATATTCAACATTAAACTTCAGAAAATGCTCCTGAGCTGTTCTATTACCTACCTGCAAGTGCTGCTTTTCTGCATAACGTCAGCTCGATGATACCCAGAGAGTTTGCAAAAACCGTCATTACTATAAACTACAGGCCAATCCACAATCTGGGCATTTCCCAGTAAGAAACTCGATTCTGAAGAAGAAAGAAAAAAAGGACGTTTTTAGCTTCATTTATCAATGTACTTTTTCCAAATAATCAAAAAAACAAATTCATAAAGATAGACAAATGCAACTATGGTTTTCTATGGCACATATAATAAAACCTATTCTTGAAACTGACATAATGAGTTTAGCATGATCATCAAATGAGATCTGCAGTAAGTACAAGATCTGTATACAAACTAAAAATTTCATTGAACAGAAAAGTCAGTTTATGTAATACCTCTTTCTGTTCAAGTATACTGAAGACAAAGTATGGTTAATATTAAAAATGTTAATGACTATAATAATTATACCTAAAAACAGGTTAATTTATTAAGATTGGGGCTATAGTCACTTCTCCACAAATTGAGAATATTGGACTTGATAACAGAGGCAAACTTGGATGATTCCTCCAAAAATTCTATTAATATAATTTTGGACATGATGGAATAAATTCGATTAATCTTAAAAAGTCTAATTTAAAATAACATTGAAGAGTTCTTCTTTAAAATAAAATTATTTAAAGGTGTTATTTTCAACCATATGGTACACAAAATTTGGAAACTCTCTTTAGCCTAAATAAAGAACCATCTCTGATCTATTTTGCATAAAGAAGTGGTTTTCTTTATGTATAAAAATTAATATAAAAATAATACCTTTTAATATCAACCTTGATTAAAGGTCCAATAATCTTAGGCAATAACTTTAGCAATATTTAGACTGAATTAAAATTAAAATAATATTAAGATATAAAAATGAAAAATATTTTAAAGTAAATATTTTAAAAGATTACAACTTTTAAAAGGAATACTTCACTTCAAAATACTCAAAATATCTACCTGAAATAAACTCTTTTGAACTTATATTCAGAGTAGTGTACTAAAAAGATAAATTAACTTATGAGTAGAGAACTTTAAGTTTAAATTCTGACTCAACATTTACTAAGTAGCTGCTAAGTAAAGGGCACTATTAATTGGCTAGAATGGAGATCAACACACCTTACCCTTTACTCTCAAAACACTTACATATTCAGGAAAACAATTACGTGACAACCAATTACAATTTAGCAGAATAGATGCTAAATCAAGAAGTAAAGGACAAAATATGAAGGGAAATCTGTCTCAAGGCACTGAAAACCAAACAAAGGTAGGAAGAAACTGAAAAATACAAATCCTTGAATAAAAGGAAGTACATTAAATGCAATATTCATTGAATTGTCCATTCCCCTGTGAGCACTTCCCAATTTGTACAATTCCTGAGTGAGAGATTTCAAGCAGAAAAGTCAAAGGTCATAATTTGGGGCTGTCAGAGCAGCTTAAAGTTAAGGAGAATGCTTTGACGTAAAGAGCCATAAATCTATACATGAATTTACCTCAAATTCTTATCTGTTCATACACAGGATAAGACTACTAAGGAACTCAAGTCTAGAAATGACTAGAAGGCTAAGAGGCAGGCAGAAATTTCACAGCCTACCCAAGGTTGCAAGACAAATTTCAGAGTTCATTCCTATCAAGCTAGAGAAGCTTTGTAAATGCCTCAAGATTTCCATTTAAGCCACAGAAGGCCATGCTTAGGAGTAGGAAAGAAGTCCCAGGATAAAGGTCTAAGTAAGATCAAAAATATAGACAAGTGAATCTCTCTCTCTCTCTCTCTCTCTCTCTCTCTCTATCTATCTATCTATCTCTATCTCTATCTCTATCTTCTTCCCTCATATACACACACAAAGACACACACACACACACACATACACAGCTAAAATCATAATCAAGGTGACTCACCAATAATTTAACTACCTGCTAAAATAAAATGCACCCCTCTTCAGAGGAAAAATAATTAAATCAAAAATCTCTACAATGTGTCACCCCAACAGCCAGTATACAATTAAAAATTATGAGGCATACAAAAAATAAAAACTAAAAACCAGAGAACTGTGACAACACTCAAGGGGGAAATAAGCAATAGAGTAAAGAGTTGATACTGGAAACAGAAATAATAAGATCCAGGCATCAGTATTTGTTCTGAAATCTTCTCCAGTGGTTCTTCTGCGTAGCCAGGGTGCAGAAGCTCTAATTTACTACCGCAACAATTCCTAAATGCAGGCAGCCGCAAGGGAATCTTGGGATGAGCATCAAAAATATAGATTGCTAAACTCTAATGCAGGTACGCTGAACAGACTCCCTCTGGGTAGAACACAAAAAAATACAGGCACGGAGGAAAGTCTCATGCTCAGCCAGCTTTGGAAAACTTGAATCTAGTACCTGGCTACTCAAAGTGTGGACCTGTATCGCCTGGGAGTTTATCAGCAATACAGAATGTGGGACCCACCCCCACCTGAATTTAGCAAGACCATCAGGTGACCCCACGCTCATAAACGCACTCATCTTGTGCATCCTTTCCTTCCTTTTTATAAATGGGGAAGCAGGCCAGGGAAGTGAAAGGAAGGACTCAGCGAACTTGGGAAAAGGGTGTGTGATGAGGGAAACACCAGGACCAGGCCTCACTGTCTAAGACTTGGTATTGTATCCCGCTATATTTCCCAACTGCTGTCTAAGCTTTTGTTTTGCTATAATATAAAAGAAGCACTTCCTTTTTATGGTACTATTCCTTCAGACAATAAGAAAATAACCACATCAACTCAATACTTCTGCATATTATTTCCTTTCCTAAAGGATATCATATGCAAACTGCTCAATAATTCGGCTGATAGAAATTTCTGGAAGAAGAGAAGTTATATGCAGCCAATGAAAGTCTGTGAATGTCTCTTTCCTGTCTACAACAATTCCAATAAAAGAATGTTTTCCTCTGAGCTGCTCCAAAAATACCTGTATCTGACATGATTTGGACAGTTTTGTGGGTTTATTTTTGTTTTGCTTTTATGAAAACTGTGTGTTCCAATCCAGAAATTTCATGCACATTAAGGATGGGGAGGAAGGTTAAATCTTTCTCCTCCTCCCTTTCCCACCCCGTCTTTGTTATGCAAATGGCCCTGGGGATATAATGCAGAACACTAGCACAGAGAAGTTTTAAGATATTTTAAGAAGTGCTAAGACATACAAAAGAATTCTAGAGTGCTGACAAAGAGACATGGAGTGCAGGTGAAGGGAAAGAATAAAACACTTTCACTCATTTAAATTTTTCCCAAGGTCTAGGGCGGCTTCCAAGGAAAGTCAACTGGATTTTCCCACTGACTGTCCTCACTTAGTCCTAGTTTGGGGAAGCACCAGCCAGAAATCATCACTCTCATTCCAAAAACCCTAAAACCCTGCACGGAGCCCCTCCAGCAGAGGGAAATGGAACCTGGCTTGGGGCTATATCAAGCTGCTCCCCCAGATCCCTGCTCCTCCAAGAGGGACTTGAGGGCAGGTGTTCAAGCTCCAAGTTACCCCAACCTCCACAATCCTCTGATTCAAAAAGCTACAAAATGCACATTCCAAAAATCAAGAAGAGAAATTTGAAGCTTAAAAGCAACACAATAAAATCCAGGTAGCAATAATCACTAACATTTTCTACAAGAGATTGGTGGAAGAGGGTATCTCGACAATGCTGACTGTCAAATATTCATTACAAAGTCAGGTTTTGGTTTGGGATTTTGGTTTTGTTTAACAACTTACTTAGTTTCTCAACTGAATGGGGCTCTTATTAAAATCTGAAGCTACATTTTCTAATCCACGAGAATAAACTGACTAAGCTAATTGCCTGGCCTGGGATACTCTTTTCTGAATGTCCGTAAGTAGAACCACCTCTGTACATGGCCACACTATAAGCTCCCTTGGGTTGCATTCTTTTTTACTTCAAGGGAGTGAAAAGGAAGCTAGATGACAAAGTGATGATGCAGGTGATCTCCACAAGCATCGCTCCAATCTGGCTGTCTTCAGTTCTCCCCCATCTCAGGGAAATCTTCCATACCTCCATCTATCAATTTATCCCCAAATGCTTGAGTCAAAACCCTGAAAGTTATCCTTATTCTCCCTCATTCATGACATCCAATATATCACTAAACCTAATAATTCTGAGAGAGATAGAGAGGAGAGAGGAGAGAGGAGAGAGGGGAGAGAGAGAGAGAGAGAGAGAGAGAGAGAGAGAGAGAGAGAGAGAGAGAGAGAGAACAAAAACATGTTAGATGCATCCACTTCTCTTCATCTCTACTGCTGCCATCCCAGGCCATGCCACCTTCATCTCTTGCCTGGACTATTGTCATAGTCTCCTAGCTGGTCCCCTATCATCCCTCCTTCTCCCTCCAATCCAACTTGTGGTTACACAACAGGTTACTCTTGTGGTCAGATCTGACCACTGCACTGGGCTATATTGCAAAAGCCTGGCCCTGAATAGCCAGGTCCCGAATTGACACCCACACCCTTGCTTCCCATCTTACTCTTCTTTTGTCCACTGCAATCCAACTGTACTGGCCTTTGAGCTTCACAAACTTAACCCGTCACTTTCTCTCTCTCTCCTTGTTAGATGATCAAATCAAATATAAATATGTTCATATGTTTTCTCCTTGCATGAAATCCTCCTCTGCCCGCTTACCATCTAGATACCTCTTACTTTAGGTCTCAATTTGGCACAACTTCCTTAGAAAGACCTTCCCTGACACCATCTCCCACACAAAATTAGTCCCTATTACACTTAATCACAGCACCTTCCCTTCTTTCCTCAAATTGCTTACACGATTTGTAATGATACATTTGATGTCAATGTTTTTGAATGCCTGTCTTCCTACTAGATTCCAAGTTCCATGAGATCAGGGAATATGTCTATATACCTGCATATACTTGTTGCATGATCAAATCAAATATAAATATTCTGATTCCTATTTAAAGTCACATCACAATGAATAATTATTAGAGCAATGCTAGACATTGTCAGGAATATAAATAAAGACCATGCTAGATATTTTTCTTTGAAGAACTGACAATTCTTCAAAATAAAATAAAATAAAATAAAATACAAAAATAGCAGATTTCCCTGCACTCTGGAAACTTGTGGTTTTAAATCATGAGTATATATTATTTTTTAATCTTGGCTTCTGGGTGAGCTTTATCTATACATATATTTAAGTTTCATAGAACAGCAACAACAAAATAATTCCTGGGTTAAATAGAGTCTTGGCACATGTGGCTAAACAAAAGCATAAATAATTTCTATGCCATGACCACATCCACAATGTTGATTTCTTGGAGTACATTGCCTTCTACTATATCAATAACAGAATAAAAGGCTCTATCTTTCCTGTCCTTACAATACACCTGTATCCTAACATTCTACAAGAAAATATATATAACTAGAGGCCCAGTGCATGGATTCGTGCACTGGTGGGGTCCCTCGGCTTGGCCTGCAGGGATTGGGCTGAAACCGGCCCAGTACACAGATTCGTCCAGGGTGTGTTCAGCCTGTCCCCCCCAGTCCCAATCGGCTGGACTCCAGCAGCAAGCTAACCTACCAGCCGAAGCATCTGCCCCCTGGTGGTCAATGTGCGTCATAGTGACTGGTCGAACCGTGGAATGAACAGTTGGACACTTAGTATATTAGGCTTTTCTTTTATAGGATGGTGTGTGTGAATGTGTGTGTGTCGACAGTGACACAGTGAGACGAATTATTATATAGTAATATTGGCAACATTAGGCAGACCATCACTGTGGGAGTTTGAAATATGCAAAAAAAAAATCTGTTAATTTATTCAAATGTGTTCAGCTGTCATCAAATTTAAAAATATGCCTCCATGTTTCATCTCCTTCAAGATCAAAGGTACATTTTTAAGTTTCCGTGTTTCTTTGATGGCATTATTTTTACATCTAACCCAAAGTGGTTCAGAATGCATGAGGTACTTCATATTTCTGAAATTGTAGTGGTAGGAATAATAGCAATTTTGTTATAAAAAAAATTTAAAAACACACCAAAAAATGTTCAACAATTCAAAGTTACTACTTTTAATAGTTGGTGTTTTGTGCATAAGAAAATGGGCTTTTAAAAAAACACTGGTCAGAATCATTAGAAGGAAAATATGACTGCAATAATGGCTTATAGGACTCATAGTCTCAAAATACAACAAAAAAAAAAAACCTTTACTTAAATACAGATAATGATTGTTTTTTTACTGGATTTTGCTACAATAAAATTTCTTAAAATACCTAAAGCCATAAGACATTCACTAATTATATAATCTTGGATAAAAGCTAAATCAGTCATAATGTGTTTATCAAGGGGAAAAGTATTGCATATTTAATGATTCAGCATCATTTTTCAATCCTGCGAATAAACAAACCTCGTTTTTTACAAATGAATTGTGTCTGTTCTGAAGGGATTATATATTTTCTTTGAAGTTAACCTTTTGAGGCAATGGAACACTAATGACAAGATAACTATGAAGAATTTCAATTAAAAGACTAGTCTAACCTGCACACCTGGTAGAAAAACAAGCAAGGCTTTTCTAAATACATTACTATCCAATTAATTTTCTGAAGCTTTGTCCCCCTTTTTTTAATTTCTACAATCTATGCACTAGGAGCTAGAGATCACAGATTTAATTCATTTCTCTTCTTTGGTTAGACCTCACTGGGTCAGTTACAAAAAGAGGCTGATATTTCTGCCTTCTTCAGCTTCTCCTAGCTCTGCCCCTTACTGAGGTGAGGAGAACTGATGTTTCTTTGGCTCTAAGTAACAGACGTGTGTTGCATAGAGAAGGAGTGTCTGTCTGTTTTTGCTTTTTGTATTTTTTTTCCTCAACCTTGATAAAGTGAATCCAAATGCTTTTTAAGCTCAGATCCACCAGTTTATGGAAATCTCAACTCCTAATTCTTTGCTTTCCTCAGGTTAAGAAAACAAAAGAAAAAAGAAAACCTACCTAACCTTACTTACCTTACTTAGAGAAAATAGGAAAAGGTGAATATTTATTAAACCCTTACTATGATGAGGCACAGTGCGAGATCCGCTCATTTGTGGCTTTGCTGAGTTTTGCCAGCGACCTTGAAAGGTAGTTATTATAATCCTGGAGAGTCTAAGTGTGTCACTGTAGGTAAAGGCTCAAGCCAGGACAGAAGTCTGTGTCATCAAGATGGAAATGCCTTTGCTCTGTTGAGAACACTGTTCTTTGAACTTGAAAATACCTCCACAGAGTTCCAGAAAGATTACCAGTTACCTTGACTATTGTTGCTCAAGTAGAGAGAGAGATTGTTTTAGGAATGAGTAGGATAATGTCTTTCCATATCTAATTCTTTCTTTGGTCAGGGCACAATAAGAAGCAACAAAATAAGTGGAACAACCAATAAATCTCTCTCTCTCTCTCTCTCTCTCTCTCTCTCTCTCTCTCTCTCTCTCTCTCCCTCCCTCCCTCCCTCCCTCCCTCCCTCCCTCTCCCTCTCCCTCTCCCTCTCCATCTCTCTCCCTCCCTCCCTATTTCCTTCCCTCCTTCCCCTCTCTCCCTAAAAAGTAATAAATGATTGGGGATTGAACCTGCAACCTTGGCATACTGAGATGGCACTCTTAACCAACTAAACTCCTGGAGGGTGCCATGTATTTCTTTTGTACCCTCCATAAGTGCTGTGTGCAGAATGAGTTAATTAATTTATACCCAGGTGATTGGTAATTATATCACAAAACCTTTTACACAAAAATGGGGAAATACCAAAGAAACTAAGTCTGTTTGAAGCCAAAACCAATGATAAATTCAGTTCTGGCCATGTTGAGTTTTAGGTGACTGGTGAGAAGTATAAGAGGAGAAATTGTACAGGCCATTGGAAACCCAGGACTGGAACGCAGAGAGGATAGAGCCAGCACAGAGGACAAATGTGCTCTGAAGAGGAGGGTGAAGATGTAAGAAAGGCCGCTGAAGGTTGAACCCGGATGATGGATGACTGTTCACTCTTCAGAAGGGAGGAGAGGAGAAAAAAGAAGGGATGGAGGGGAGAAAAGGAGAGGCAAAAGGGAACAGAAAGAGAACCCAGGGAAAAGGGCAGGAGGAAGTACAGACATGAAATCCAAAAGGTGAACATGGAGATGGAGAGGGTAGTGGAGCACAGTCTCAAATCCTATGAAGCCAGAAAAATACGAAATAAAAGGCCTTTAGATTCATAGGAATGCTCACTTGTATGTAACCCTCTAGGAAGCTTCAACATTACGGTATAGCAGAAATCAGTTGAAAACAGATACAAAAGGAAATGGTGACCAAGAAGTAAAGGCATCAATTACAGATAGTGCAGTCAAAGATTTAAACATCTAAATAATGATAATAACTAACAGCACTGATACTAATACTTATATACCAGACACTGTTCTTGGCACTTTGCACATATTACCTCTCCAACACCATAAACTAGGTACTATTATTACTTGTATTTTACAGAGGAGAAAACTAGGTACAGATACATAAGTCACAGAGCTAGTAAATATCAGAGCCAGGACTCTAGTGTAAACCTCCAGAACCTATAGCTCTTAACCAATGTGTACACTGCCCTCACATTTTTTTAAAAAAATCACTATCATTGTGTTCACTTGATCTTAGCCAAAAGGCCGAGAAGCGATATCATTGTGTTCATTAGTCACCCCCAGTGCTTAGATTGGTGTCTAGCACACAGTAGGCACTCAATACATTTTTGTTGAATTAATGAATGATTAATTAGAAAGAGTATGAGGATCAAGCAAAAGGAGGGGAGTTGTTTTTAAGGGACTTCATTCTGGGATTATTTAAGCTTCATTGAAAATCTCCTCTATTTTCTCAGTGCTATAACTAGGTGAAAATAAACTCATTGTGCTTTAATTTGCCACCCCCCCCAAAAAAAAAATATATATATATATATATGCACTGGTAGACAAAAAAAAGACTTCTAGAGAAGATCAGGATAAAGGTTAACTTTCCTCCTCAATCCAAGTGAGTTATTTGATTTTTTAAGTTAAACTTGGTGGTCTGAGGCTGGTCCTGCAGTCTCTAAATTGGCAAAATCTATTTTCCCTCTTCCACTGAATACAGAATAGGACTGTATTCTGTACACTGAGTACAGAATAGGACTGTATTTCATATATGTATATTCATCTTTCTGGTATGAACATTATTTATGTGGCATTTTCTTTATATTTTATATATATCACCACCATCTGCTAAAGTAAATCTTCCGCTAGTCTAAAATTTATTTAAATTTATTTCTTCACATAACTTGTTTTTATTAATACCCCATTAATACAGTCACAAAACATTGGTCACCATCAACTAAAATAAGATTGTCATAATTAAAAGAAATAAATACCTTTCTTCGTTTTACTTTCCTATGTCCTACATTTAAATATTTTCTTCTAAGTGTAACAACTAACAACATTGATTTTAACCTCCCATCAAACTTGAGGGGGAAAAAGAAAGAAAACAGAACAAAAATATAAGTACTTGGTTCACCTGTGACAGAACCTATAGTGACCTCTTGTGGTAAATCCTAACTACAGAGCTTTGGAGAAGAATACATAGGACCCTTTCCTAGGCCAGACCCTGGAGAACGTGGACATATTGTTTGTCCATGCTAGCAAACAGCTACTGTTAACAATGAAAGTCAGAGATAAATATTGACTAAACTAAAGGATTTCTTTTGGGAAATCTAAGCAGTCACTGTCAAAATACTCATAGCTGCTCCCTTCTATCAAAAAAAATATTGTCTATGTTTCTGTCAGTAGGGCAGTTAAAAGATGGCTAGGTACATGGATTTTGTGCATACCCTACTTCTGGAATCAAGCAAAAGGTAGACAACAGTGAATGTCTTCAATTCTAATGAAGACAACAGTGTCCTGGGATAACCAGCTCTCTAGTCAGGAAAGTGCTGCATTTGTTATATAATGCAGCGTGGGCTCTAAAGCAAAAAGACAATCCTCTGGCTTATTTGTAAATATTATTTAGGAAGCTGTCAGTATAATTTCAACCTCTATGATATCGTCATAGTGAAGAGGTACATTATAATATCTGAGTAAACCAATGCTTCTAAAACACTACATGGTTTTATCAATATTTCCTGAATAGTGGTTTAGATGTTAAAGAAAATCTTCCAAGAAAAAAATATCAAGAAATTTATACCCAAAATACCCATTTTTTTTTCGCCATTTCTTTTAAAGTGCATAATGCTTAAAAGTTATTATTCCTTTTTTGTTTTGGTTTTAAATCACTAGTTTCTCTATTTCCTCTCCCACGGGTTCTCCTTTAAGATCCCAGTCTTTACAAATATTAATTACAGTACAAAAATAATTGTGGATATTCCTATAAGAAATCACTGAGTAAAGAAATGGCTGTGCAACCTGAGTACCTCTAGAAAGGTTGAAATTGAGTATCTTGAACTGCTCTTGAAAGTTAAGTGGTTCATAAAATACTACCGCTTCTGCCTCCTTTCCTGAGCCCATTTTTTCTCTAAAGAGAAAAACATTTCTAGTTTTTCATAATGTTTAAAATATTAAAGAGTAACACTTAATTTCTAATAAAAATACCTTATTTTCGAAATTATAATTTTTCAAAATGGCAACCTAGTTCACCATCACCCAAAATAACCACTTCTGCCGACTTCTCAAGGAATCAAAGACATCTGAATAGCAAGTGCTGCCAAAGATATAATCAGATTGAAGACCTTGGAAATGTTTTGTTTTGTTCTCTAATCTAAAATTTCCACCTAATAGTCCTGAAAACTGTTGTTTTATTTCAGTAACTTTTCCCTTTACCCAGGAGCTTACTGCTCCTTACAGCCTAATATATGTTGATGAGTAGTTTGCACAAATAATTGAAATTAAAATAATGGAAGATAGCCTAATAATATTCCAGACACAGCTTTGGTCAATAGCACTTTGGGCCGGAGACTTTATATGGTGTTATGAACTCACTATATAGTTCCCAAACTTTTTCTACCTACCAATTTATTCCTGCTGCTAGCCAAAAAACTAATGTATCTAAACCTTGCTTTTTATACTTTTGACCTTTACAACTTCTTGGAGTAATAATGTGCTCTCTATACCTACTGGAATCACATACCAAGAATCAGTGAATTGCTTTTATTGGTCTAAAATGATCTTGCCTTTTATCTTTAAACTGAAAGAAGGAGTTTCAGTATATCTCTAATATGTTGGTATTTGTCTATAAAGTGTGTGTGTATCCATCCTACTCAATAGCCCTCATTATTTTATTTTACAGACTTTGAATCACCAGTAATAATCTGAAATGCCTTCCCATAACAGACTGAGTTAACTAAATAAGGAAAATAAAAATCCCACATCAGGAGGTATGAAATAACTGTAGCAAATAGGCTACAGTGCTACTCTAGGGCACAGAATATAGCACCATTATTCTGGGAAATTGCAACTGAGAAGTTTGGAATTATATTAGGAATGCCTCACGTTTAAAAAGTATACCCAAATCTACCACACTCCTTGCTCTTTGGTTCTGCATCATCAAGAAGTTCTCTGATGGTTTTCTAATTGGCTGAGATTTCAGCTCATTAGTGATATCCATGGACAAATAAGCCTGTTTTGTTTTTGCTTTGTGTCTGTTTCTCTTTCATGTCTAATCTCTCCTCCTCCCTCCTTCCCTCCCTCCCCCCCTCCCTCTGTATTTCTGTTTCTTTCTACATTTCTGTGTGTGTGAGAAAGAGAGGGTTTTCTACTGCATCTATCTTTGTATCTAGGTGGATGCTGGTCCATATGTTTATCTGTGTGCATCTCTATGTATATGTCTCTATGTCATCTGACTCTCACTAAAAGATCTGATCTTTTCATAAGAAAGAAATGATGTTGTATCAGAAAGAGAAGCATTTCAAGGGGTTAGGTAAACAGACATCCCCAGGCTATCTCTCCAGTTCTTAAATATATTGGGAGTACTGCCTCCTTTTCTTTCTTTTTCCACTAAAGCTCTACCAACACTTCACGTTCAATGTTGCAATTTAGAGCAAGCATGTCAAACTCAAAGGCTAACACGGGCCCAATAAACAAGGTTTAAGTTTATGTGGGCCGCAAAAAAACAAAAGCTTCAATTTTCATAGAAATGTAGGTTTATTTTTAAAAGTACAGCATAAAAAAAAAAAAAGAACAAGAGCAATGATAGCCCTGACCGGTTTGGTTCAGTGGATAGAGCATCGGCCTGTGGACTTGAGGGTCCCAGGTACGATTCTGGTCAAGGGCATGTACCTTGGTTGCGGGCACATCCCCAGTGAGGGGTGTGCAGGAGGCAGCTGATCAATGTTTCTCTCTCATCGATGTTTCTAACTCTCTACCCCTCTCCCTTCCTCTCTGTAAAAAATCAATAAAATATTTTTTTTAAAAAAAAAGAGCAATGATAAAATTAATGTTTTCTTCTTGACACTTGCATCTCTTCTCTGCTACTATCTTTCCTGCTTCGGGGGAAATCTTATTCACAGTGATTACTTCAAAACTGACCCAAGGTGAATGTCAGTAATCCTGGATCTGACAGGAGACTAAGTTCCTTTCAAATTGTAAATACCTGCTCACACCGTTATATTGGCTGGGCCGCAAAAATATTCATTGTGGGTCACATACAGCCCGCGGGCTGTGAGTTTGACATGCTTAATTTAGAGACTAGTGAAATCTTCACTGAGATGAACTCGATCTGTGAGAATTCTGAAAAGCATTTTCTCTGTTAATCTCAATTAAACAATTTCTCAGAATGAATTTATTTCTCTGACAAATCATATAGAAATGGGACCCTCACATGAATATGTAGACCAATTTAATACTGTGATTCTTATTTTCCAGGGTTCTTCCTATGTAAGTGGTTCTGAGACTTTCCAGTACTTATTACATACACCTGTGCATATACTAACCTTAAGTATCTAACACATTTCAAACACAGCTCAGAGCTTTTGAGTAGTGGTATTAAAAGTTACCCATAAGCACTTAGAGATGGTATGTAAAATGCCTAAACAGATAAATCTCCATTTGTACTAGGTGATATCCATGGCAAGAACCATTGAACCAATGAAGCATTATAAGCATGACATGTGGAAAAGATAGAACAGTCACTCCTTTAGATGGCAGAAGTAAAATGGAGGCAACAGAAGCAGATATTTCTAAGCCACACAAGGTAAGTCTCAATTTCATGGTATACCTGAAATAAAAGGTAATCTAAAAACCCGCTCACAGTTCTGGTCTGTATATGAAGTTTCAAAGATGCTGTATTAGTAAACTTCAGTCAAAGAACTGTGACCTTCTGGTTACCCTGTAGAGCATCAGAGAGCCCATGGTTTTATTCTTTATTCTGAAATAACTCAAGGGGATGAGGAAGCTGAAATAAGACTCACGTATTTTAAATAACTAATTCTAATAACCTTCAAATTTCCCAAACTGGTTGTTTTAACAGTAATATCCCCTTGTACTTGAGGTCTTGAATAATAGGAATACAAAAAGGTAATAGACAAACATAGAAATTGCCTACCATTGTAAATTTATATTTTATATCATCATAGAAATCAAAAACACATTTGAAATTACACTGCAATGGCTAAAAAAATATTACAGGTTTCTTAAATTAGATCAGGCCAATTCGCTTTTTTTTTTCAAACCAGAAAGTCTACTCTAGACTTGTATAGTACCAGGTACTGACCACAGTGGAAGAAATAAAGTTACACGTCAGAACTTTATGAAAAATAGCTTGGGACATTTAAATATATATAGTCCCCAAATCAGGGGAAATATGTGCAAACCTAGTTCTAGAAGGGATCCTCATATAAGAATTAATATAATATATTCTATTAATTCAGGGAAAGCATAATTATATTTAATGATTTACTGTCATTTGAGGGTGCTTTGGTCTTACCCACTAGGCAGGGACCTTCTTCGGAACTGAAGTGTCTTAATCATTGCTTTATCCAAAGGACCCCACAGAGTGTCTTGTTGTATAAGGCACCCCAAAATATATTGTTTTAATGAATGAGCAAATGAATAAATAAACAGTTATGGAAATACAGAGAGGATTTCAATTGTTTTGGTCTAAGCTCTACACTAATCAATATGCAGAAATGTCTCTCTCGTAATTCTCCAAGCAAGGGATCTCAAAATAAAATACGGGCCTCTAAAGGGGGGTGGGGGGGGGGAACACTTTAAAGGATACTTTACATATCTTCCTTACAAAATTTGAAAATTATGTAAAAGAATTAAAAACAAGTAGAAGATCTAGAGATTTCCATAAAATGCAAAGTTTACAAGGTCTTAAAAAGTGAACTATATAAGCATCACCATTCGGAGCATCTTGGAGGAAACAAATGCATAAATGGTGGTATTTTAAAGACACTTTAAGGTAAGAAAACCTTCACATCAGTAGCAAGGTAAAATGGCATTTTTAAAATTCTTTCTCCAGTTATTATAAAAGCACAGAAGCGATTGCTTCCCTTCTACATTGCTCCTGTTTAAGTCAAATCAAATATCATATGAATCATTATAAGTCAATGCAAAATTAAAAAAAGAAAAGAAACTTTCAATGCAAATGTGACCATGGTAACTGTCTTCCCATTGTTCAAGTCCCCTCTTCATAAGGTCCAACTTCAATTCCTCTCCCTCGTCCAAGGTTCCCTTCAGGGGTACCCACTGGGCCCAAAAGCCAGGCTGAATCTTATGAAGTCGCCACTTTTGCAGTCATTCCCAACTTGAGGGAAACCTTGCACTGAGATTAACTAAACTCTAAGAATTTGTTCAGTCTCTGCCACCTACTTGGGTGCGGGAGGGTGGTGTGGAAAGAGGATGGACAAGAAAACATCCCTCACCAAACTGAAACTCAACTCTATTCTCTAGACGTGTCTACACCTTGCCAGCTCCCCCTTAGCTCCCTCCGGTTCCTGGTTCTGGACAGGTGGGAGGGGGGTGCGCACGGGAGGAGGGTATGCAACTAACTTTCCACCACCACCTCATTCCTGCCCCCACCCCAAATCAGGTCCAGCTAGTAGCTGAAGCCACCAGGTAGGGTTGTCTGCATCCCCCACCCGCTCTGGGAGAGGGGTGGGATGGGGAGGATGGGGGGCGCGCGTGGGCAGGACAGCAGTGGGGTGTTTTGAACTGCAACTCTTCTTACCACTGGAGCGTCTGACGATGTTCTCCAAAAATGTGTTCTGCGGTGCCACCAGCCCTCTCTTGCCCCCCGGCATCCTGGGTCTGGAGAGCGGCGGCCAGGATCCGCGGCGGGGGAGGGGGGGATGCAGGAAGAGAAGGTAGAGGAAGAGGAGGAAAAGGTGGAAGAGAAGATGGAGCCGAAAGAAGAGGGGGCGCGGCGGCGGCGGCGGGGTCCCCAGACTGTGTCTCCAGCCCGACCCGGATGAGCAGCTCTGGGGAGGAGGACCAGGCAGTTCATGGTAGTAGCGCTCCCCCGGCCGCCGCTGCCCAGACTGTGGCGGTGCCGCACACGGGGCTCGGGAACTGCAGGCTCCGCGGGGCACAATGCGCCTGCGCCGCCCCCGCTGTCGCTGTCCCGCCGGTGCTGATGCTCAAGCTGCTGCTGAGGCTGCAGCCGCCGTGGCCGTCGCCTGGGCGCGGGCTCAGCATGTCTCCCCCTGCCCCGCGCCCCGGGGCGGGGGAGCGGGAAGAGCCAACTCCAGCGCCTCTCTTCCCGTCTCTCCTGGCCAGACCCAGACCCCTTCACTGCGCCTTCCTCTCCCCCGGCCCAGCCCACCCGCCTCGCGCGGCTGGATCAAGGCTGCCCCGCCGAGCCCAACTTCAGCCGGGCTGCGCGCCTCGGGTCCACTCCTCTCTCCCTGGAGATCGAGGCAAAACTCGCCGTCCAGGGGCCGCGGAGTGGGAGAGGAAGTGGGAGAAGCAGCAGGAGCCAGAGAGGGCAATGGGCAGTCGGAAGGATCACTTCTCGGCTTCTCCCGTGGGGTCTCGAGCCCCAAACCCGTCTACGGGGTTGGAGATGCTCTGGCTCCGCAGAGGCTGAGCGCTGAGCAGGGACTGACTGGCGCGCAGGGACGCAGAGCAGCCACCTGACGCTGCTGCGCCCCCTCCCCCCTTTGGGGCTCGGCTCGCGGAGCTCAACGCTGGAGCTTTCAGCGCCCGCGCCTGCCCTACCCCGCGGCGGAGCGGAGCCAGCAGCGCCGGCACGCAAAGGGCCCCTGCGCCCCAGGCTGGTCTGGCGCCAGGAGCTGCAGCCGCACAGGGGCGCTTCCCAGGGCGAGCGCTGGAGCGCGGGCGAGTCCGGCCACCGCTGCGAAGTTGCTGAACAGACTGCACTTGAGGCTGGGAGCAGGGAAAGAGGGTGATGATTCCCACCACCGCAGAGAGGCGGGCAGCGTTTGCGGTGGAAACCAGGGACAGAGGTGGGAGCAAAGCTGAGCAGGGCTGGGAGTGCCCACAGGATTCCTCCCTAACAACCCTCTATCTGCCCGTTCCGGGGACAGGAGTGCAACCCTTAGAAACGGAGTCCAAAAGGCGAAATCTACTACGGAGAGGGGGAAATGGCATAGGTGAGAAGGCAGCGGGGAGAGAGAGAAAAGGAGCTCACGCCGCGGCATCTTTTTTTATCCAAGACAGTGATTCTCAAAGTGGTCCCACCAGCTAGCACCTCCCCAAAAAACTTGTTAGAAATGCAAATTACGGGGCTCTATCTAGTACCGCAGAGAAGGAACGAGGGGCAGGGGCCAACAATCTGTTTCAATAAGCCTTCCAGGTAAATATTGCATGCTCCAGTCTAAGAAGCAACGATCGAAGACTTCCTTTCCACCTGGACCTGTTGAAAACAGACGATTGCATAAGCAGGGTCAAGGCGGGCGGCGGGGGGGAGGGTGGGGGTGCCGCGGGAGGACGAGGGGGGGGCGGTGCCGCGGGAGGACGGGGGGCGGGGGCAAAACGTGCACTGAGGCGGGGTCAGAGGCTGCTGGTGGGGAAAGCATGAAACAGTGAAGGCAAACGGAAAGTTGGGCAGGGTGTCCCCTTTCCTGGGGTCAGAATATGCTGGTAATGCCTGTTAGAAATGGTCAAGGCTACGTTGCCCAGAAGCACAGGGAATCCCCGGGCGGGGGTGAAGGAAATATCTCCTGCTCAGTGCCAGACCACAGCCTGAAGGAAAAGAAGAGAGGGGCGGTGCCTGACTTTGGAACCCCCTAGATTACCAGCCACGGGGCTCCAGTTACCATCACTCTGTCTCCTGAGCACCCCAGAGTCAGGGCCCTCCTCTGTGGCTGAGACATAAATGCATAACCAGGATCTGGGCTTTAGCTTGGGGTCATTTGTTTCCTCTGCTCTCACAGAGCTTAGGCAGCTGAGCAAACCCAGAGGTTGACTGGAGGCAAAGAGCAGTTTGTTCAGCTAGGATTCTGTCCACCAAAAAATCAAGAGATTCTGTGGAATAACAGTAGGCTATTTTAGCTTTCTACCCAAGCACTGCTGGTGGTGCACTGTGCAAGCATCTTCCCTACAGCTAGAATGCCTTCCCAATACACCGGGGTGTCTTAGTTGAATAACAAGGGACTTGCGCACAAACTGGACCCTCGTGGTTCACCTGCCTCCTGCAAGAGTCAAAGATGTAGCTGAGGTTACAGCTCCTTCCCTGCTGTTGACAGGGTGTGTGTGAGCAGAGGGGAGCTGGAGAGGCGTCCTTAAACAGTTGGATTTTCCCCTTGGGTGAGTTTTGGGTGGTTTTTCTCCTTTTTATTAAATTTATTGGGGTGACACCAGTTAACAAAATTATACCAGTTTCGGATGCACAATTCTACAGCACATCATCTGTACACTTGTATTATGTGTCCATCACCCCAAGTCAAGTCTCCATCCATCACCATTTATCCCCCCTATACTCGCCTCCACCTCCTCCTGCCCCCTCTCTCTGTCAGCAATCACCACACTGTTGTCCATGTCCATGAGCTTTTTCTCTTTTTTATTTTCTCTTTTGCTCAATCCCTCCAACATCCCCACCCAACCTCCAAAGAGAACATACAAATAGCCAATAGACATATGAAAAGATGCTCAACATCACTAATCATCAGAGAAATGCAAATTAAAAACCTCCATTGCCCGACTGCATGGCCCAGTGGTTGAGCATATCCACCTATGAACCATGAGGTTATAGTTCGATTCCCTGTCAGGGCATGTGCCCAGGTTGCGGGCTCAATTCCCATTGGGGGTTATGCAGGAAGCAGCCAATCAATGATTCTCTCTCATCATTGATATTTCTGCCTCTCTCCCTCTCCCTTCCTCTCTGAAATCAATAAAAATGTTTAAAAAAAACAAACAAAAAAAACCTCGGGTAAGTTTTAGATGACCTGTGCTCATGGTCACTAGCTTAGTATACAGACATCATGGTCCTAGACCAGAAATTTTCAACCTGTGTGCCACAAGAATTTTTAAAATTTAGTGAGGAGCACAGACTATTTAGTGAGGAGAACTGACCTCTTTTCCCTTAGATTGTCAAATTAAAAAAGGACAACAGCCAACACAGCAATAGCTATCTGGTGTGAATGAATCAAAAGTATATCAATTTCTTGTCAAGTTGGCAAAAATCTATATATATAAAAGCCTAAGTGACTGTTAAGATCGAACAACCAGAATGACCGGTTGCCATAACATGCACTGACCACCAGTGGGAAGACACTCAACACAGGAGCTGCCCCCTGGTGGTCAGTTGGCTCCCACAGCCAACCTCCCGTGGTTGGCCAACCTCCCTGGGTCCCTCCCCACAGCCAGCCAGCCTCAATCAGCCCAAATGGGGGGGCCGGTGGCCAACCTTTCATAGTTCCTCTCCCTGGCTGGCCAATCACCCACGTCCCCTCCCCCCAGACGGCCAGCCCCCATGATCGGATCAACCTGATGGGGGGTGGGCCAGCTGGCCCGCCTCCCATGGCCCTTGCCCCCTCTCCCCACTGGCCCAGCCCAAATGAGCCCCAATCGCAGGTCAGGCCAAGGGGCCTACCTGTGCACAAATTCATGCACCAGGCCTCTAAAAAAAAAATATATATATATATATATAAATTTGGTGTGCCACAGAATTTTAGTGATTAGTTTATGTGCGCTGTGAGATGAAAAAGGTTGAAAGTTGCTATCCTAGACTAATCAACCATTCATAGACTGGGGTGGTGAACAGGCAGGTTAATCTTTTTAAAATATGCACATATATAACTTATAGATTGCTATCCTAGACTTCTAATGTGATATGATAAATCCATCATCAACATTAAAAGGAAATATTTCAAATCTATATGTTGTTTTGCACCTCACCAGCTGCCCACTCTTGCCTCTGGGTATTAATATAAAACCTCGGCTTCCCAGCATTTCCCATCCAGTATAAATATCCCTGCTCTAAATCACCCCTCTGTGGGTGTATTAGCTCACACTTCCCAAAGAGGAAACTCTTTTGGACTCCATTAAGACACAGTCACAGTTACTGGTGGAACTTCCCGCTCGTTGACATTTGCAGATTTAATTAAAACAGCATTTACCCTTTCTTCTTTGTCCTTAATAACTGCATAGCATTATAACTTTTGGATTCTTTTCATTGCTGTAAAAATTGGAATTATAAATATCAAATCCTTGGTTTACACACTTTTCTTAATCCGTTTTAAATTTTCATTTCACAGAGGAAGAAACAGACTCAGAGATGAAGTGCCTAGTCCCAGATGACACGGTGCTTTAGAGGCTGCAACGAGACTAGAATCGGGTCTCCTGACCCTGTAGCCAGAGCTCCTTGTAAATAATAGAAAATGATCTGATTTTGGGCTTATGTGGTAATAACCAGCAACATCCAGTGACCTCTGTTGCCATCATTCATTTTGTAGTGCTAGAGGGAAGAGAAACCCTTGACAACTTGCAACAGCTCATAATCAAAATAGAATTTAAGAAAATGGAGCGGCACCGCATGGACTCACTGCCCATGTGTTGGCAGATGGCAGCAAGGTGCCAATACAGCATTTCAGAAGCATTTTGCAGACAGAGTCCATATGTTATAACCAAACTGCAGGACTTCACAGGTGAGAGACGGGAATCTAAAGGCTTCAGTGTCACACAGAGGGTTTCTTTTTGTTTGTTTAGGGCAAACATTCCATTTTAAAGCAGAATCATTTGTCCTTTCTTCCTCTCTTGAGGAACTGCAATTAGAGTGGTGTTGTCTGTGAGAACCAAGAGTTCTAGCACCCAGAGGTGTGCGCTGACTCCCAGGTCACAGCCATGAAATGAACGAACGCTGGCTGAGCTGCAGGTAGGCTCCTGTCTAACAGCAGCTAAAGCAGAAGTGAAGACCTAGAAAGCTTTTATATTACGCAGTGACGGTTTCTGACTACTGCTGCTTGGCTGGAGGATTCTTTTATCAAGCACCCCTCCTTAGAGCATTTTTAAATATAGTATGTCAGTGGCTGTAATTACATGTAAACTCTCAGAAATGCGTTAGAAATAGGTACGGTCTGACGATATTTAATCCCTTCTGTGAAAGTGGCCTACCCACAACTCTGCAGGGAGATGATTTTTGTCCCCATCCCTGCACTGTTTCTGAGCTAGCCTCGGCAAAGGTATGAGGTACATACTAGTACAATCTTTGAATGCTAAATGGGTGGCTCTGATAGGGGAGGAAAGAGAGAAAGGACGAAAGGAAAGTGCCAGAAGCTGGTCTCCATCCTGGCCTCCAGCGTTGGTCTCATTAGCAGTAGTATCAGTTCAAACCATTTCCTCCTCCCCAGCCCATTCCCCAAGTCTCACTCTCTGCCTCCCCCCAGAGCCCTACCCGAGCTCTAGCAGGGAAATATCCAGGCAGTACTCAATTCCTCTGCATGCAAAGACCCACTTACACTTATAGCCTTCTTCCCCCCCTTCTCTGCACCCCCTCCCTGAATCTAAATTGAGCAAAAGCAGGATAAAGATGTAGTACTGTATCGAGAGAGGTTCAGTGCTTGGACTCTGGACCCATACTGCCTGGAATTTAATTTTGCATCTGCCACTTACTAACTATATAACCGAGGGCAAATTATTTAGCCTCAACCTCCCCCTCTATAAAATGGGGATAAAATTCCCTACTTAACAGAGCTGTTATGAGAATTAAATGAGTTCCCGTTTGAAAGCCATTACAATCATATCTGGCATGTAACAAGCACTATGTAAGTGTTTGTAAGTAAATAAGCCTTTTTATCACCTTCTACTTTCCATTTACAACAAAAGCTGGAGGTGTGGGTCATGAATAATGTTCACCAACATCCAGTTGCCTTTTCCTCCACCTCCTTGCAATGAGCTGTGGCCAAAAACTAGTTCTGGTCAATGAAATGTGAATGGAGGTGAGGTGTAAGCAGATGAGAGCCAGTACTCAGTACCTCGGTGACCATGGAAGAAGAGTTACCTAGACCTGCCATTGACATTATATAGGCAGGAAATACATGTCTGTTATGCTAAGACACTGAGATTCTGGCACTATTTGTTACTCTATCATAGCCTAGTCCAGTGATCGGCAAACCGCGGCTCGCGAGCCACATGCAGCTCTTTGGCCCCTTGAGTGCGGCTCTTCCACAAAATACCGACTTCTGCGCACGGGCCACGAAGTTTCAATCACACTGTACGTGCGCCCGCACGTGGTATTTTGTGGAAGAGCCACACTCAAAGGGCCAAAGAGCCGCATGTGGCTTGCGAGCCACGGTTTGCCGACCACTGGACGAGGCTATCCTGACTAATATAAGTTATGAACTTGCTTTCAGTACAGGAAATTAGGGGAATAATAATCCCCTATCTGCACATTAAAATCACACAGGAGCTTATAAAAATCCCCACATCCAGGCCACAGCTCCCAGACCAAGTAAGTCAGAATTTCTGAGCATGTAACTCCGACATCAGTAGCTTTAAAGTTCCCAAGGTGATTTCAATGTGCACCAAGGTGGTGAACCACTGTCCTAAAGCAGCAATTTTCAACCTTTTTTCAACTCATGGCACACTTATCCTAGTTACTGAAATTCTGTGGCACACCAAAGAAATATATATATTTTGCCAGTCTGACAAAAAAATATGTACAATTTTGATTCATTCACACCAGATGGCTAATGTTGTGTTGGCTGTTGTCATTTTTTATTTGACAACCTAAGGGGAAAAGAGGTCAGTGCCCCTGACTAAGAAATCAGGTATTATGTGTTTTAAAAAGTCTTGCAGCACACTGGTTAGAAATCTCTGTTCTAGAGCAATGCTGCACTCTGAGATTTAGAAACTATGCCAAGACCCTCAACTCCCAGGTAGGTTATACCTACCCAGCAAAGACCAACCCTAATATATCCATTTGTGAGTTTCTCCATACTTGTAGTTGGTGAGCATCTCAGGAAAGCATCGCAAAACCTCCAAGACTGATGCACAATAAATACAAGGTCTCCAAACTCAGTTTGCCCTTCTCAATGAAGCCCAATTCTTCTACCCATCCCTAATCAATGGTCCTTCCATACTCTACAGTAGCTTTCTCAAAGCTTCTTCTCTCCACACCTCAGATGTCACCCTCTCACCTCTCAGTCTCAGAAGATGACTCACAGAGAACGGGTCATGTTGTCAATCCTTAAACTTCTTGCCTTGGCTCTCTCTTCCTTTTCTTCTGGATGAGCAAGAAGCAATTTCCTCACCATCGCTTCATCAGAGCTCTGAATCCTATTCTCTTGTAACCTCTGGAGGGACCTCACTTTACTGGCTGTCCCATGATTCCTCTCTCTGCAACATTTTGTAAGCTTTAAGAATGTTTTCTTGCCAGACCAGCATAGCTCAGTGGTTGAACATTGACCTATGAACCAGGAGGTCACGGTTCGATTCTCAATCAGGGTATATGACCAGGTTGTGGGCTCACTCCCCAGTGAGGGAGTGCAGGAGGCAGCCAATCAATTATTCTCTCTCATCATTAATGTTTTTATCTCTCTCTTCCTCTCCCTTCCTCTCTGAAATCAACACAAATATACATTTTTTAAATATTTTTTTCTTAATTTGCTGATTTTTCCTTAATTCGCTCTAGCTTTTGCTCCATCTCTTCCACCCCTTTGTGTCAATTTCTCAGAAGAGTAATCTGTAGTAGCTGTCTCCCTTCCCTTGTCTCCTACACACTCCTTAACCCACCAGAAACTGGCCTCCACCCCACTATTTTCCTGAAACTGCCTTCCCAAAGGCCATTTTTTGAATTGCCAAATCCAGTGAGGCTATTTCATTTTTAATTTTATTGTACCTGCCTATGACATGTAACCATGTCACCACTCCTCTCTCCTTGAAACATTCTCCTATCTTAGACTGCCTGGTATTGATACTGATTATGTGACCTCAGCATTTTAATCAGAATACTGATTATGTGACCTCTACGCCCGAGTTTCTTTGTCTGTAAAAAGAGAGTAGTAATAGTGTCTACCGCAAATGGCCAGCGTAAGAATTAAATGAGATAGTGCAAGTGGATACTTTTCTATCCACATTCCTGAAATTGAAAACTCTGAAATCCTAAACTTTTTTTCATAAATTTGTCACAAACTTATTCATCAGAAAAGCCTGACCTGAATTGTTATGCAGCTATCTGTCCTCTTTCTTTATCCCATTTGCTGCAAATACTGATATGTTTTGCTGCATAGATAGTAATGTGTTTGAAAACAGAGATTGCTGGCCCTAATCCTGTTAGGGAAGATGAAAATATACAGAAATCCACAAATTTCTGGATTCCAAACACATCTCTTTCCTGCAACTCTAGACACACATATCTATGTGCTGAGTGGGTCTCTCTATATGGCAATTCAACATATCCAAATTCCTCCCCTCCAGTGATTCTTATCTCAAGAGAGCCATCTCCATCCACCCAGTTGTACAAGTCAGTAACCTCAATGCTTCTTTAAAGATCCCCCCAACTCCAACCCAGTGCATTCTACCTCCCATATATCTCTTAAAAGTATTTACTTCTCACTATCACTGTTGGCACTGCTCTAGAGCAAGGCCCCTCCTATGCAGTCAGGATTGAGAATTATTATTCCCCTAATTCCCTGTACATAAGGAAAGTTCATAATCTGTAACAGTCAGGATAGACTAGGTTATGGCACAGTAACAAACAGTGCCAGAATCTCATCTTTCACTTGAATTACTGCAAAAGTCCTCCAACTTGTCTCCCTGCTTCCTGCATTTTCCTGCCATATTCCTCTCAATCTCTGTCTCCAAGCTCCACCCCAATTCATTCCTCACCCTGCACTATAACTAAAGCTCTTAAAACAAAAATCTATTTGTCACCCAAGGTTTTCTTTGCCCCCAGGTGAAAGTCTAAAACCCTTAGCTAGTCTTTTTTTTTTTATCCTTTCCTGTATGACTCATGCTTACCTATCCAGTCTCAACTCTCATTTTCGACTGTAACCCCACATCCCCTTATGTCCTTGCTCCCTACACTCTTCTCTATTCCTTGTGCAGTTGACCCTGGAACAACACAGTTTTTAACTTCGTGGGTACACTTTTATGTGATTTTTCTAGATAAAAACTATATTTCCTCTTCCTTATGATTGTTTTTTTTTCTTTAAAAATTTATTGTTGATGAAAGTATTACAAATGTCTCCCTTTTTTTCCATTGGCCCCCTCCACCCCACACCTACCCCTCCCAGGCTTTCATCACACTATTGTCTGTGTTCATGAACTATGCATATAGGCATATAAATTCCCCGGTTCATCTCTCCCCACTCGTCCCCCACCCCCACCTTCCCTCTGAAATTCGTCAGTCTATTTCATGCTTCTATGTCTCTGGATCTATTCTGTTCATCAGTTTATTTTGTTCATTAGATTCCACATGAGTGAAATCATGTGATACTTATCTTTCTCTGACTGCCTTGTTTCGTTTAGCATAATACTCTCCAAGTTTATCCATGCTGTCTCAAAGGATAAAAGATCCTTAAAACATTTTGTTTTCTCTAGCTTACTTTATTATAAGAATGTAGTATATAATATATATAACATACAAAATATGTGTTAATTGACAGTAAGGCTTCTGGTCAACAGTAGGCTACTAGTTTAGTTTTGGGGAAATCAAAAGTTACACATGGATTTTCAACTGCATGGGAGTGTCAGTACCCCTAACCCTCTCATTGTTCAAGGGTCAACTATGCTTACCATGTTCTCTCTCTTCGTTCATGTATGTTCTATATCACCAAGCATATTCTTCAGAACACAGATTAGATATTTTCTCCAAAAGGCCTTCTTTGATTCTCCAAGACTTTAGGTAAAGAGCCCTTCCTGTGTCTTCTTCTAATGCCACCATATTCTTTCCCTCCTGCAGCACTGCCCTCAGTGTTATAAATTTTAAAAATAGCCCTAGCCCTTTTGGCTCAGTGGATAGAGCGTCGGACTGCAGACCAAAGGGTCCTGGGTTCGATTCCAGTCAAGGGCATGTACCTTGCTTGCAGGCTCCTCCCTGGCCCTGGCCCTGGCCCTGGTCAGGGCTCATGCAGGAGGCAACCAATTGATGTGTTTCTCTCCATTTATGTTTCTCTCCGTCTTTCCCTCTCTCTTCCACGCTCCCTAAAAATGAATAGAAAACTATCCCCGGGTGAGGATTAACAAAAACAAACAAATAAGAAACATCACTAAAACCCTAGGTGTCCCTCACCAGAGCTGCCACTTTGGTGTCTTTGTGAGAATTGGGAGAAGATGTCTCCTTCGGACAGTCACTGGACCAAGGGAGGGACGTCTGCAGGTGAGATGATTATGGACTATATTTCAGCCTCTATTTGCCTCTTTGATGGGTGTCCTTGGTGGGAAGAAGGAGAGAGACTTTCTAGGGGGGAAACTAGAAAAAAAGGAAAATCAGAATAATAGAAAAGCTTATGATATATGACAGAAAGTAGATAATTCGGACTTAACAAAGAGAAATGGGAGATAGAATTGGAGGCACAATTAGGGATTCATGAGACCAATTTAATGAATCTGGGCTTATTCTGTAGCAATGAAAGACATGTTTAGAGTAAAAAAGTGACATAGTATTTTAGGAGATGGAATCTCTGTGTAATTGGTATACAAGATACTTTAGGAACTCATCACATAACAAAACTGCAGCCATGTATTGTGACAGATGTTAACTGGCCTTATTGTGCTGATCATTTCACAATATATACAAATATCAAATCATTTCCTTATATTCTGAAGCGAAGATATTGTTATATGTCAATTACACTTCAATTTCTTTTAAAGAAAAAAAAAAGATGCTTTGGGGAGAGAAAAGGCCAGAACTAAATTACCTAGGTAAGAGAACCCTGCATATGAGGAGATGATATTTTTGAAATATTAATAAATGCTCCCCTAACCCCATACTTTTTGTTACTTTCTTGCTATCATTGCACCATTGCTCCTCACCATGCTCACCTCTTCCTGGCTTTTGAATTTCAAAAGCTAAGCATTAGAAAAACAGAAATTCAATAAGAAAAAAAAATAATATATATATATATATATATATATATATATATATATATATATATATACCTACACGATCGTTACCACAGAACCAGAACAACCGGAATGACCAGATGCTATGACGCTCACTGACCACCAGGGGGCAGACGCTCAATGCAGGAGCTGTCCCCAGCCTGCAGCCCCATTGGTGATCAGGGCCAGGCCCCCAGGCTGAAACAGGGAACTGGGGGTGGATGGCAGCAGATGAGGCCCCTTTCCCAGAGGGGACAACCTCCCAGGTCCCTCCCCAATTCCATCCCCCCAGCTGGCAGGCCCTGATCACCCAATCGGGGCCAGGCCCTGGACTGGGACGGGGAACCTGGGGTGGGCAGTGGCAGACACGGGCAGTGAGGGAATGAGGAGCGTGGGAGGAGGGAAGGCAGGAACCGCACAGTGGTGGCATGTGGACAGAAAGGAAAGGAGGAGGCTGGTAGGCGGGGAGGCGGGGAGGCAGGGAACCTGATCAGCCCTGATCACAGGCCAGGCCTAGGGACCCCACGTATGCACAGATTTCATGCACTGGGCCTCTAGTTGTTATAATAAAAGCTATGTGTATTCTACCGGGTGCTACATACTATTCTAAGTACATGCAGTTTCTCATTTAATTCATTTAATTTTAATAGAGTAAAATTGAATTTCATTCAGTTCAGCAAATATTTATTAAGCATTTATGTGCCAGGTATTACAGTATGCGTTAAATTATTCCCAGTGAACCAAAATGAAATGGAGGCACAGGAGAAACTTGCATAGGGTCACAAAACTGGTATGTGATGCAGCAAGGATTATGTATCCTATCTTCAGAGTCTAGATTCCTAACCATCCTCTTAAACCACTGCATCATACCGTTTCCCAAAAGCTTTGGGGAAAAACTAATCAGAACCAGCTATCTCACAGGTTCCCACTTTCAGTCTTAATGAGAAAAAAGTTCCCGGTGCTACGGGAAGGGAGATAAGCTGCAGAGGAAGCGGAGTAAGGAAGTTCTGTCTCTGCTGCCATGTGGGCACAGTCCTGGATTTCCAAGGAAAATAACAAAATAAACCCAATAGGTTTATGAGAGTCAAGACAGGATGATCTGCCCCATCTCCTGGAGAGAACTCAAGGGACACAGTAAGGCTGTAGAGAAGAAAAGGTTGAGTTGGGTGGCTACAGAGATGGGATGTCAATTAGCATAGAAAAAGTCCCCAGAAATCAGTGGGCATGTGGATGTGAACATAGTAAAATGATGCTTGCATGCCCTGGAGGTCACCCAGGAAGCAGAGAAAGTGTACCCCATTGAAATTATATCACATATACAGCTAGTTTTACCTACCTGTCTCCTGCCCTACACTGTGAACTCCCTAAGGTCAGAGATGGTGTCTTCTGCATATATGTTTGTTTAGCCCTGATTCAGTGCCCAGAACATGCAGGCCACAAAATAAATCAATTTATTATTTATCCAGTGCTGTTAGGAAATGTTTAGTGTCGAATTAAAATTTTTAATTTCTACTCACACCTTACATCATACACTATATAAATTCCAAATACATTGCCAGGTTAAACACTTAAAACTATTTAAAATTGGTTTCTAAATTATTTTTGGAGCATAGGAAATGATAAATAACAAGATTACCATGTTTGATTACATCAAAACTATATCACCCACACAATACAAAAAGCATAATATAGAAAAAGAACTTGAAGGAATGAGAAAAAATCATTCATAATATGATCAGAAAACATTCTTTCTTAAAAATCTTCTTGGTATGAATACAGAGCTATACAAAATAAGATCTATAAAGAACCTAATGAGCACATGGCCAAGGGAATTGATGGATAATAATCATAACTGAAAATCTGTCATTATTTTCAATAGCATCTTGTGAGATTACTAGAACAGGTATAATTATTCCTATTGCTCACATCTTTTTAAATGTGATTTTTAGAAGGTCCTCAGCCAGTAAGTGGCAAGTCAAGGCCCAACTCAGTGCTTCTGACATCTTGTCCAGTGTCTTTTCCCTACATCACATTGGAATATCAATGATATAGGGTCAGGGGATAATTCAAATGAAAAAAATAAATTTACAAAAATGGCTTAAATTATGAATTCTTACTAGTAAATCTAAATGACCCAAATGTTTAGATATGAATAAATGAACAGGCAGATGATTGTATGTTGTTTTAATTGTAAGCAAAATTCTATTAGAATTGACCAATTCACACAATTTACAGATGATGTATTACAGAATTGTACACTTGAAACCTATATACCTTTATTAACGAATGTCACTCCAATACATTAATTTTTTTAAACCATCCATGTTAAGTGTAGTTATAGCTCATTTATTCCCTTTGCTCTATAGTATTGCATTGTGTCAATATATCACAGTTTATCCATTATACTACTGGTGGGCTTTGGGGAAGTTTCCAGCTTGGGCTACTATGAATAAAACTGCTCTAACATTCTTGCACATGTCTATCGCAAAGCAAACGAATGAATGCATTTTTACTGCACGTGTGCCTAGCAATATATATTTGTTTAATTGATAAATTCAAGAACTGGGTAGAAATTTGGAAAAGATCTTTAAAAGAAAGGTCAGTGGAAAATATATATATAAATACAATCCCTAAGATCATAGGGATTGTATTTATTTTAAAACCTGTTTATAATTAAATGTTTTCTGCCAAAGGAAAAAAAAAAGAAAATATATATATAATGAGAAATATATAGTCATTGATTTCTACACTATATATTTTGACTTGTAAGTAGAAGCATGGGAAAAGGCTATAGATTTTATGACTCATTAGTGAGTTACAGGTTTGGGGTTTTGTTTTATCTTTTCATTACTAATATTTCATGTTACTGACTGATGTTTCTACTTAATGTTCACTGTCAGTTGTTTAAATAGATCATTAAAAATCAAAAGTCTGGTCAGAAAAAAGACACACATAAAACATCCAAGAAATAAGTATAAAGCAATTTGTTTTTTTTTTAAAAAAGAGAGAGATAAACTGCACATATTTAAAATGTAGAATTTGAGCATAGGGAATATAGTCAATAATCTATATATATATAAAAGCCTAAGTGACCGATATGCCTGAATAACCAGAACAACAGAAATGACTGGTCGCTATGACACGCACTGACCACCGGGGGCAGACTCTCAATGCAGGAGCTTCCCCCTGGTGGTCAGTGCGCTCCCACAGTCAACCTCCCGTGGTCCCCCCCATCCCCCAGCTAAGGCTCCGGACACCAGAGAATCTGGGTCCAGGAAGCCTGCAGGAGGAGAGTGACTACTCTGATCAAGACACTAGCAGCTCAGATGGGGGCAGAAGGGGCAAGGCAGCAGCCTAACTGCAAAGATGTAAAGTAAGCACCACCGACATCCTACCTCTGCCACCACACCACTCCACTCACCCTTCTGCTCCATCATCCACTTCTAGCTCGGCCCTGCACCTTTCTGGGCTCCCAACTGCTGATTGGCTAGTGCTCCTACGGCAGTGTGCCACCATTGGCCGAAGTCAGCTATCATGCTTGGGGGTGAGCCCCAAGAAAATGTGCAGCTGAGGTAGGAGAGACAGCCAGTCTGTCTGTCAGCAACTCTGCCCCAGGGAGAGTGAGGCAGCCTGAGTGCGAGCAGCAAAGTAGAGCTGTATTTCCACCTCAGAGCATAGCTGGTGTTCAGGCCGTTTTGGGGCGCTCTGTCTGTGGTCTTTGCTTGCCGCTACCTCAGCACATCTACACAACTAGATCGGGGCCTGCCGGCCAACCTCCCTGTGCACAAATTCATGCACCAGGCCTCTAGTAATGTAATAACTATGTATGGAGTCTGATGGGCACTAGATTTACCAGGGTAGCCACTTCATAAGTTATATAAATTTCTAATCACTATGTTGTACACCTGAAATTAATATACTATTTATTAATTTATATTATAACCAAAGTGTAATTGAAAATTATTTTTTAAATAAATATAATTTTTAAAAAACAAAATGTAGAACTTGACTAGTTTTAACATCTGTAATGTTAAAAATCACCACAATCAAGTAGTGAACATACCTATCACCCCCAGAATCTTCTTTACGCCCCTTTCAATCAATCCTTCCTTCTTGGCCCATAGGCAACCACTGAACTGCTTTCTGTCCTATAGATTAGTGTACATTTTCTAAAATGGCATATAAATGGAATAATGCAGTGTGTACTCTTATTTATCTGCCTTCTTTCACTCAGGATAATTCTTCAAAGTTCAGGCACGTTTTTGTGGGTATTGACAGAACGGTTGATAAAATCGCCTTTCTCCAGGTGATTATCATGCCCTGTAAACTTTGAGTCATGGGGCATTAATAATGGCCAAAGCATAACTTCCTTTTGGCATTTGAAGAATTCATCTGGGGAGACACAGTGGTATTTTTAAATACTTGTCCTATCAGCAGTCAGCCAGAGGAAATGAGCATCAGTTAGGAAGCAGGGCAGTGAGTCTGGTTCCAGGTGCCTCCATGCCTGGGGCCAGGGACTTTATGCCTCAGTGTGCTCACCTGTGAAAGAAGATGAGCACTGACTCTTTTTAGTGGGGAGGATCCACTTTTTATTTCCCTAAGCTGTAACATCTCTAGGTTTGAGAGAACACAGGGTTAAATAGTGAAGTATCTGAGAAATGCAGAGAAGGGGCACCAAGGAATCCTGGCAGACAGGAGAGGGAGCTGAGAAGTAGAGGAAGCCAGTGAACAGATTTTCCTGTGACCTAAAGCTTAGTCATTGTATAGATGCTGATCTATTCACTGCGGAGTAACCCTGCATTTGCTGAGAACGCAGGCTGAGGAAGTTGCCTTGCAGTCAGACAGAGCGGGACTTAAGTCTCACCTTGGAGCAAGCCACTTAACTTCTCCCAGTTTATCGGAAAAATTAGAACAAAGAAAAACAGGTATCCAGACATCTTGTTCTGAGGATTAAATGAGACAGCATTTAACAAACAAAATGCTGCACCTGTAAAATGGAGACAATACCTTCATTGTGCAGCCATTCAAGACATGAAAGTAAGTACTATAAACAGAGTCCTCCACATTTCAGGACTATTCAGTGGTCCATCTAGCAAGAACAAAAAAGAAAACTGACATAATCCCTGGGAACGATCCCATCTGCTGGTCTCTCTCAGCAGTGCTTTCCCTGGGAGAAGCCTTTGTTCGCAAACAGGCCCTCTCCACCTTGTGGGGAAGTGTCCACCCAACAACAGCCCCATGTTCAGGAGTGTACTGGGACCAGCTTATGAGAGCCAACTTTTAGATTTTCAGAGATCTTGTAAGTAGCTTGTTAAACATAATCACTAATAAGCATTAAATTATGTTATTTGGCAATTAAATAAATTGTATTAAAAATGAAGGCAATACTCAAAATTTATCACTTCCTAATTATGTTACCACATTTTACTATTATCTATGTTCTTGAGATTATTTGCGTCTATTATGTCTTTATGGGGTAAATTCTCTGTAGTGTGTGCTACTGCATACCAATTTCCAACCCCATGTTCAGTGCTGTCACATTGGAAACAGGAAGTCAGCCATGGAAATCAGCTAATGCTACAAATCAGAGTTGTATTCATTGCTTTGTTGATTATCTATACTTAAGAAAGTGATGGAGAAAATGCAGATTATAAGTAATGCCATTTAAACTTAAAAGTGTTCATGTGTATAGCGAATACATTGTAAATAGCAACAAAATAGCTGAGGAAACATTCAACCAGTTTTCAAAAACTATTATCCAGTTCAACAAAGAATTTACTCACATCATTGGCAAGCGTGTAAATTCTAGCACACATCTTCACTATTTCATTCTTATCATTAAAGTAAAAGAAAATACCAACCAATGTTCATGTTGGAACTGCATTATCATCAAGAGTTAGGCAAAAATCAGTGAAAGTATACTGTGAGTAGCAATGGCCTATATGGAATTTACAATAAAGGATGCTGAATAGTTTAATGTTATTTAAAAATTATGTGCTACATATCTTTCATATGAGAATTTATAATAAATTTAAATGTGTTTATATGTGTACTAGAGGCCCAGTGCATGAATTCGTGCACAGGTGGGGTCCCTCGGCCTGGCCAGTGATCGAGGCCTATCAGGGGGCCGGCCAGCAGGGGGGAAGGACCACAGGAGGTTGGCTGTGGAAACACACTGACCACCAGGGGTCAACCAGTCATTATGGTCATTCGGTCATAAAGGTTGCTTAGGTTTTTATATATATAGATGCATGCGATGCATTTTTTTGAAAGCCAGCCAAAGTCAGCCATTAAACATTTAGCTATATGCTAGTTCCCAGATTCATCAACTCTGCGTTTAACCATCCCAGTGCAAAGAGAAACCTCTTTTCTCAGTAGCTAGCTATCAATCTAGACGCAGTGGTTCTCAACCTTCTGGCCCTTTAAATACAGTTCCTCATGTTGTGACCCAACCATAAAATTATTTTCGTTGCTACTTCATAACTGTAATGTTGCTACTGTTATGAATCATAATGTAAATATCTGATATGCAGGATGGTCTTAGGCGACCCTTGTGAAAGGGTCGTTCGACCGCCAAAGGGGTCACAACCCACAGGTTGAGAACCGCTGATCTAGAGGAAGACCCTAATGGGGTCTACCTGTGTCATATGTCTACATGTCTATGGCCACACTGAGAACAGTTGCAGGGGAGATGTAATACAGGACCTGATTCAGCCTGCAGCATGTGCTGGGCACAACCATGTTTGATAATCTCACTGACAATGGAGATAGGCATAGTTCCCCAAAAAGAATAGAAATGCTGGACAAATACAAACAAGAGACAGCCGTAACAGTAGATACTCAAAAGTGGTAGCCTTTATTATGTAAAGCAGTTTTGACCTTTCATCTCAGGGAATAAAATTAGCCACAGTTTACTCTATAGTACATCTGACCTTCTCAGATTAAATTATTTCCAACTCATTTAAATTTTCTCCTTTCCCCACGTCAATAGAATACCAGCCATTAGCTGTTTATTATTCATCTTCTTTTAACTAGCATTGCTTGAGCATCTACTTTTTTAAGGAACTGGGTTAGATGTTATGGATTCACTTAGGTTTACTGTAAATTTGATAATGGTAATCTAGCCGGATCACAAGCCCATCTGTTGTGTCTCAAACATCCAGTTCTGAATATGGTACCACTTCTTTAAAAAAGTTTATGCCACCTCAGCTTCAGTAGACTAATTGAACCAAACATGTTCAAAGAAGTAAACTCTAAGAATAAATCCCCAAATGTCAGCTCTGTCTAGGCGGAATGAAGAAACATATGGGATCCCAGCCACTTTTCAAATTATTCATGCCAAGGTGTCTGGGGGGCCTGGGCTCCAGAGAGCAGCTTTATGCCTTCCAGAGGAGTCATATGGTCATGTAATTCTAATTGTAACCTTGAAAAAAATGGTGCATTTAAAAAGTCATTGCAAAAAAAAGATTCTTACCATAAAGGGCCATTCTGTTACATTCCGTTTGCAGTATAAAACACTGTTATAGCCTTAAAATTGGGCAAGAACTGTTCCCGACTCTAAGAACATCTTTTGCATGTGACGGTAACGAATGCCATCCACTCTGTACAGCATCTCTGGGAGACCAGACCAGCTTCTCTGGAGATGTCTATAGGGTTCTTTGAAAACACGATGGAATGCATCTTACATTCAAAAGTGAACAAATGGCTCTTATGCTAGAAAGAATAGATCAAAGTAGCTCAGAAGTATAAATCAGAGGCAGTTAAAAAAAAATAGTTTTTGTTTAAAGAAATGGGCCAAAAAGAAAACAGAAACTCAGAAAGTTAAAGAAGTCAGCTCAGCTCAGATCAAGAGAGAAAGAACAGCCCATGCAGTTCTGTGAACCTGGGCCAGAATCGGCATCCAGGGCAATGGCATGGGAGAAAGCAGCTAGGAACAGGGGGCTGCAGCTGGCAGGGTGAGGCTCCAGTACTCGGCTCTGCATTAGCTGCTGTCACAGGTAATCACTAATCCTCACAACTCCTAAAGACAGATATCATTTAGCCCACACTCCAGATGGTGAAACAGACTCAGAGAAGTCAATAATTTCCCTAAGGTCACACAGCTAACAAGTGTCAGAACCGGAATTCAAACTCAGAACTATTTGGCTACAAACTCCTCTTTCCATAGGTTGGCTCCAATGGAACTGGAGAGTGAACAGTCCAAATCCCAATATCCAAAGGGAGAGCTTGGTTCCAGTGTAGGTGTCATGTGTACCTGGGAGTGAAGGATGGCAGAAAGCTCTAGATCAGGGGTCCTCAAACTTTTTAAACAGGGGGCCAGTTCACTGTCCCTCAGACCGTTGGAGAGCCAGACTATAGTTTAAAAAAAAAAAAACTATGAACAAATTCCAATGCACACTGCACGTATCTTATTTTGAAGTAAAAAAACAAAATGGGAACAAATACAATATTTGTATTTGCATGTGGCCCATGGGCCGTAGTTTGAGGACCCCTACTCTAGATAGTGGCAATATATTTTGTCAAGTGGTGAAACAGGAAGGGAGGGATAGAAGGACAAGTAGAGAAGGGCTCTGTCGGATTAGAGGCAGCACCCAGCCAATGGCTGGGGATGGGATTGGGAACAAGCCACAGCTCAGGGATAAGGGCTGGCATGGCTATCTATGGTCAAGGAACCATTAGTGCTGGTATTGAAATTCAAACTCAAACTGAAGGCAGAGGCCTCATTATATGGAACTAGAGGCCCAATGCACGAAATTCGTGCATGGGTAGAGTCCCCAGATCTGGCCGGCGATCAGGACCAATCTGTGGGGTGACCAGCAGGGCGATCGGGGGGCCCCCGCTGGCACCTGCCTTGGCTGGCCTGGGGCCTACGGGCTGGGGGCAGCTCCTGCATTGAGAGTCTGCCAACAGGTGGTCAGTGCACATCATAGCAACTGGTCATTCCACCAGTAGTTCCACGGTTTGGTCAATTTGCATATTAGGTTTTTATTATATAGGTTAGGTGCTCAGGGAGAAGACATGAGATAAAAATTACAGTTCAACAGGCTACAAGCCCCTAGCACACATTCGAGAGTCACTGCACCTTGGCTGTAGGGCAGCAAGGCCATATCTGGTGGGGACATGTTTCTGTGGGTCCTGAGACTGCCTCTGAGTGAAGTTAAACCTACAGGCTAAGGGTCTTCAGCACTGGCATCCACCCATGGCTTGTAGAAGAGGAGACAGAAAATAAGCAAGAAAACCAATTAACAAGCCCTATCCAGTTTGGCTCAGTGGTTAGAGTGTCAGCCTGCAGACTGAAGGGTCAGGGGTTTGATTACCAGTCTAGGGTGCATACCTCAATTGAAGGCTCAGTCAGACACGTGCAGGAGGCAACCAGTTCATGTGTTTCTCTTTCTGTCTCTCCCACTCCTTTCCACTCTCTCTAAAAATCAATGGAAAAAATATCAGAGTGAGGATTAACAAAACAAAACAAAACAAAAAACAACAACAATTAACAAACAACATATTTGCAAGTCGAAGAAGTTCTAAGAAAGAAAAAACAAAGAAACAAGAGACTGAGATCAAAGAAAGAAGTAAAGGGGGACATACTTTACATTAAGTGCTCAGGAAAAGTCTCTCTGTGGAGGTCATATTTAAGCTGCAAATTAGAGGGAAAGAAGCTAAGCATAGAAGGAAAAGCAGTCCCAATGGAGGGAACAGCTCATGTATCAGGCCTCGGGTGGGGAAATTTGGGAAGCTAAAGAAACCCTAAGAAAGTGAGGTGGGAGTGAAGTGATAAGGGGAAGAACACAAAGTGATGTAAACAACAAATGCTAGAGAAAAGTCATTTATTTTTTAGGTAGAAATCCTATTTAATAATAGACAAACATGGTAATTAACCATAACTTCACTACCCTTCCCATTGGCTAATCAGGGCGATATGCAAATTAACTGCCAACTAAGATGGCGGTTAATTTGCATACTCACAATGATGGGAGGCGAAAGGGGAAGGATGGAAGACAGTGATCAGAAACACAGGCGCAGGCAAGAGCCAGGGAGCAGGGCAAAGGTCGGCTCTGGAGGCCACCTTTGCCCTGCCACCAGCGGGTTATTGGAGAGGCCTGGGGGGTGGGGCAGGGAAGCGGCTGCCCCCATCATCCCAGCCACTGCTTCCCTGCCCCACACCAGGCTTCTGTGATCGGTGACTGCAGAAGCCAGGTGCGGGGGTGATTGCAGAAGCCGGGTGCAGGTCAGGGAAGCGTTGCCGCCAGTGTCCCCGGCTTCCCTGCTCCGCACCGGGATTCTGCAATAAGTGACCGCAGAAGCCCGGTGCAGGGGTGATCACAGAACCCAGGTGCGTGGGCAGGGAAGCAGCCTCAGCCAGCTTCCCCAGCTGTGGCTTCCCTGCCCCGCACCCAGCTTCTGCAATTGGTGATGCCTATTTTTGCATGACACTTAACTGACTACCCTCCCTGGAAGCACAGAAGAAGAAGAAGCCCCCAGAAGAAGAAGCCGCCCACCTTTGGTCCAGGCGCCAGCACCTGGGGCTGGCTGCAGCCCAGGAGATGGACAAGCTACCGGCCAGAGGTCCCAGGCTGCAGCCACCCAGAGAAGCTTCCAGCCCTATGGTCCAGGGTGCCAGCACCTGTGGCCAGGGAAACAGTTTCCCTCTTCTCCTACTGCAGTCGTTACTTCAATATTCTCCTTCTGAATTTCTCTCCTGTGCTGCAACCCAACTCCACTTTTCATCGGAAGGATATGGAACAGAGAGCAGTGTTAAAAGCTTACATTTTTAAGCCAGTAAGGTTGGTACTTAAACATATAAATGGAAAACTAGAGTCCTTAAGGTAACAAAGGCTACAAAGGACAGGGACAGTGCATGACCTATTATATCCAGCAATCCATATGGGGACTGAAAACTTTGCAATGTTGACAATTAGTGAAGATATGAATCAACTAAAATAGTTGACAGGGACAATTCTTCTATCTTTGAAAATACATCAAATCTGTTTAAATAGATTTTCATCTGCATAATATAACACATTCTGACAAGACCACCACCCCCACCAATGTGGTCAGTGTTGTGCCGTAAAATGTTTAATAACTGAGGGACCCCGCCTCGAGTGCACAAATTTTGTGCACCAGGCTACTAGTAAATTAATAACAATATTGATATGACAAAAAAAAAATCTTGTGAGATATATACACCAAAATTTGAATGGCGGTTACTTTCAGTGATGGGCTCCTGGGTTTCACTTAGTCAGGGAACTAAGTAATCACACTTGAATGCATTAGCAGATTATTTTTACTAGGACCACACATTTATATATGCGTGTGTGTTTTCACAACTGCCTCTATAATCAGAAAGAATGAAAACAGCCATTTTCATTTAGGAAGAAGCAGACAAACAACAGTTCGGAAACTTCAGGTGGAAGCTGAAAAGAGACAGGCTGCGGCCAGCTGCTCTGCCGCTGCCGTGATCAAAACATAGTTTGTGTTTATTCAATTCAACAAACACTTCCACAGCACCTTCCCTGGGCCAGACTCCTCCTATGATGAAGCACAGATGAACCCATCATATTCCCTGACCTCAGTTAAACTCACAAGGAAACAACCTGGCTTTAGATACACTTACAGAAGATTATGTCACTTCGCTAGGACTGCCGTAACAAAGTGCCACAATTCATTTGCTCATAGTTCTGGCGGCTGGCAGTCCAAGATCAAGGTGTCAGTGGGCAGGTTTGTTTTCTTCCGAGGCCTCTCTACTTGGCTTACAGACGGCCACCTTCTCACCATGCCCTCACATGGTCTTTCCTCTGCGCACACATCCTGTGTCCAAATTTCCTCTTCTTATAAAGACACCAGTCAGACTGTTCTAGGGCCCACAATCATAATTCTGAGGTTCTGGATGTTATATCCTCAACATACAAATTTTGAGGGCTCACAATTCAGCCCACAATAAGAATCCACAAAATTAAACTGTCAGTAGTAAGATTCCTATTTATTTTGTGATTTACTATTGATGTCTCTTAAATTTTGTGAGATCTGAACCAGATATTCAGAAATATCTTAAAAAATAAAAATCATAAAATAAATATACAGAAAATTACTCTTATCTTCTTATAAAACAGACACTATATGACACATTTACTTTTATGATTTATATTCAAAATATGGAAAGATTGACCAAAATGTAATTTAAAAAATTAAGAAATCTTAATTCTAGTACCTATGGAACCTTGGAAAGGAGTACTTGGAATGAAATTTCCAGAGAATAAGATTATATGGATTAACACAATAGAGCTTTATAATCCTATCTAATAAAAGAGAAACATGGTAATTGGCATATGACCGCTACCCTTCCCATTGGCTAATCAGCGAGATATGCAAATTAACTGTCAGCCAAGATGGCGGCCCGCAGCCAGGCAGCTTGAAACTAACATGAGGCTTGCTTGCTTCAGTGATGGAGGACTCCAACGTTCCCCGCCTGCCTTGCCAGCCTCTGAGCTTGCAGTTAAAGAAACATTGTAACAAATATAGAAGCTAAACAAAACCCCAGAAACCTGCTTTCAGGGAGCCCGGGATCTCAGAGCTGGAGTTGATACAGAGTTTCGATTATAGAACCTAAACAAACCAGATACCTTCTTTCAGCAGCAGAGGCCTCAGAGCTGGAGCCAGAGCTAAAGCTGGCCCAGAATAAAAAAGAAAAAGAAAAAAAGGAGCAGTTGGGAGCTTCAGTCGGCCTGAAAACAGCCCTCAGCCCCTCACCCAGACTGGCCAGGCACCCCAGTGGGGACCCCCACCCTGAAGGATGTGTGACCAGCTGCAAACAGCCATCATCCCCTCACCTAGGCTGGCCAGGCACCCCAGTGGGGACCCCCACCCTGAAGGATGTGTGACCAGCTGCAAACAGCCATCATCCCCTCACCCAGGCTGGCCAGGCACCCCAGTGGGGACCCCCACCCTGATCCAGGACACCCTTCAGGGCAAACTAGCCAGCCCCACCCATGCACCAGGCCTCTATCCTATATAGTAAAAGGGTAATATGCCTCCCAGCACCGGGATCAGCGGAGCCGAGAGGCCTCCTGGCACCACCGGGATCAGTGTGACAGGGGGCAGCGCCCAAACCCCCTGATCGCCCTGCAGCTCTGTGTGTGACAAGGGGCAGGGCCACAACCTCCCTATCCGCCCTGCTCTGTTCGTGACAGGGGAAGGCGCCCCAACCCCCCGATCAGCCCTGCTCTGTGCCTGATAGGGGGGAGCTCCCCAACCCCCTGATCGCACTGCGGCTCTGTGTGTGACAGGGTGCGGTGCCCCAACCCCCTCGCCCCTCATGGGCCCTGCTCTGTGTGTGACGGAGTAGAGCCATAACCTCCCCTTCGGCCCTGCCCTGAGTGTGAGAGTGGCGGCGCCCCAACCACCTGTTCGGCCCTGCTCTGTGGATGATAGAGGGCAGCGTCCCAACCCCCCCACCCCCCACGGGCCCTGCTCTGTGTGTGATGGGGTAGAGCCATAACCTCCCCATAGGCCCTACCCTGAGTGTGACAGTGGCGGCGCCCCAACTCTCTGATTGGCCCTGCTCTGTGGGTGATAGAGGATGGTGCCCCAACCCCCTGATCCGCCCTGCCCTGAGGATGACAGGGGGCGGTGCCCCAACTCCCCTATCGGCCCTACTCTGTGAGTGACGGGGGGAGCTCCTCAACCCCCTGACCGGCCCTGCTCCGTGCATGACAGGGGGCAGCGCCCCAACCCCCTGATTGGCCCTGCTCTGTGCATGACAGGGTACGGAGCCCCAACCCCCCTGATGGGCCCTGCTTCTGTGCGTGACAGGGTGTGGTGCTGCAACCTCCCCATTGACCCTGCCTTGAGTGTGACAGGGGGCGGTGCCCCAACCCCCCAATCGGCCCTACCCTGAGCGTGACTGAGGGTGGCATTGCAACCTCCCAGTCTGCCCTGCTCTGTGCATGACAGGGGAAGGCTCCCCAACTCCCCAATCGGCCCTGCTCTGAGCCCGACCAGGGGCTGCACCTAGGGATTGGGCCTGCCCTCTGCCACCTGGGAGCAGGCCTAAGCCAGCAGGTTGTTATCTCCCGAGGGGTCCCAGACTGCAAGAGGGCATAGGCCGGGCTGAGGGACCCCCCCTCTTCCCCCCGAGTGCACAAATTTTTGTGCACCGGGCCTCTAGTCTATATATATAAAAAGCCAGTGTCCATGACAACCAGGACGACCAAACGACCGGTCACCATGAGGTGCATTGAGCACCTCTCGGTTCCTCCCCTGCAGTCCACAGGCTCTGATCTCAGCAAGGTGGGCAGCAGGCGGGTGGGGCAGCAAGCACAGCAGGGCAGGGGGCAGGTGGGCAGGGCGGTGAACACAGGGAGCAGTGGCGGGTGGGTGGGCCGGGCTGTGAGCGCAGGAGGGGGGGACGGGGTGGCAAACATGGCAAGCAGCGATGGGTGGGTGGGCAGGGCTGTGAGCAGCAGCAGGCTACCATGTGAGATTTCACGGGCTGGGCCTCTAGTCTATTAATAACTCCTCAAATCACTTTGCCTTATGTGTGATAAGGTGAATCAGGCTCAAATAAAACCAGGGATTAAAAAGCTGGAACCACCTACAAGATTTAAAATAATTTTTCCATATGTCGGATTCAAAAATCCCACTCCCTTTGTTCAGGAATGCTCAAAATCCATTCTGCTTTAAACTATATTCCATACGGAAGGGAACAGAAAGCCCTGTCTAAATGGAGAAAATGGTGGCTTCCCAAAGTACAACTAACATAACTTAGCTGTCCATGGTAACAAAAATCAAATGGAAGACTCTAGTCTAAGTTACAGGCAGGTTCACGCTCTCACAACAATATTCAGGATTATGCTAGCAACATGTCCTCCTTAACATACTTGGGGGGGGGGGGGGGCGGGTCCTCTTCTTACTCTCTCTGCATTCTCTTTTGTCCAAGATTCTATGTGTAAAACAGGGGAAAAGCCAGCAGGGCTGCCAAAAAAGTAGCAGCATTTTCCATCACAGTGCCAGATACAGAGTAAATACTCAGTAGATGTATAGCGTGTGTCTATTCGTTCCTTCTCTAAAATGTATCCCCCTATAGCCACCTCTCCTTTCTCAATTGTACCCTAAGTTCCTTTGGCAGAATCCATCCCCAACCTCAGTCCTAGGGTATAGATTGTCTTAACTGCACTATGTCACCAATTCTAGGAGAGGAGTCCCTTTAGCTTTAGTCAATCAGCATTCCCTATCCACTTTTCCCATGATGGTTCGTTTAAAGATGACCACATTACTTACAACTAAGAGATGTGAACAGACTTGACTGAACACTCCTGGGAAGAAGCGTTCTTTCTCTCGCCTAGTGGTAGATTATGAAGCCTAGAACTGAGGCAGCTATTTTGGTACCTAAAAGGAAGGAGAGAAAGGAAAAAGGAGAGAGGGGAAAAGGGAAAGAAGGAAGAGAGATAAGGAAGGAAGGAAGGAAGGAAGGAAGGAAGGAAGGAAGGAAGGAAGGAAGGAAGGAAGGAAGGGAGGGAGGGAGGGAGGGAGGGAGGGAGGGAGGGAGGGAGGGAGGGAGGGAGGAAGGAAGGAAGGAAGGAAGGAAGGAAGGAAGGAAGGAAGGAAGGAAGGGCAAAGGCTGGAGCCATTTCTCATTCTCAGACCACTCTCTGGCTATGAGCAGAGGAGAGGGTTGCTGGGGGAAGGGGGTAATCACTAAATTCAAATTAAACAATATTTATACCTGTTTGTATTTCTCAAAGTGGCTAAGCTATGTTTAGTTTTTGAAAAATCCATGTTTATTTCAGTATGTAGAAATGGCCCTCCACAGATTTCTTGTGGTACTTACCCTGAGTTATAATTCTCTAATATATCAAAGCCATTTTTGTAGACCTCTTCCAGGGTCAGAGATTATAATTAAAATTTGAAGCATATCCCAAATATTCCCTTAATTTATTTGGATCCTCCTTAGGTAACAATTAGGTATGAGTTGTTCAACTTTGCAGTATTTAAAGAATTAGTCACATATCTGGTCATTGTCAAGAATAAAGACTTTGAGAATACTGTAACTAAAGAACAGTGCTGCCTACTAATATGTTTTCATAAAGGTATAACAGTAAAAAAAAAAAAAGAGGATAAAAAGCAAAAACATGCACAGAAGCTCTTGGAATCAGTGGCTCTTGGAACCTGGGAGTCATGTGCCAATGATCTGGGAAGGAAGCAACCTGCTTTACGTTGTCGTTCTGCTTCTGAAACCGAACAGCTCTGGATGTCCTGACCCAGGCACCTGGTGGGGATCATGATGTCAGTGCTACCTATACATGTGTTCCCTATATCTGCTCCACTTACTACATTCCAGAACTCAACTCAATTCCAGTTATTATGGCAGCAAAATAAATTATTCCAAAATTGCGTGGTTCAAAACAACACTTAATTTGCTCTTGGATCTGTAATCTGAGCAGGAGTTGGTAAAGACAGCTCATGGCTTTACTGGGCATCAGCTGGGACAACTTGAAGGAGACTGGAATAATTTTAAAGTTTGCTCAGTCGCTTGTCCAATGTTTAATGCTGGATATTGGGTATGTTTTCCTTGCAACATGGTCACAGATTTCCAAAAGTGAACATCCTGAGAGGGTCAGAGAGAGGGGGGAGAAGGTGAGGGAGGAGTGAGAGGCCTAGAGAGGTGGAGAGGCAGAGAGGGAGAGAGAGGGGAGAGATAGAGGAAGAAAGGGAAAGAGAGAGAAAAAAAGGGGAGCATGTGGGGCACAGAGAAAGAGAGAGAACTTGTTGCAGCCCTTACTCAGATTATGTTGGTATTCCTTCCAGAAGACACATTCCAGGTCTGAATCTTACACCAAAGGCCTTTAGGTGAATTTAAAGAAGGGGCAGAAACCCCTGTGGATGATAAAATTAAATACCAAGTGCTCTAGTTAATGTATCATAACAACTAAAAATACCAGAGTGGAGGAGAGGAGAGCCTTCTACTGAACTATAACACAATCAATTCTATAAAGATTTAGTCACTGATTATGCTGGGAGAAAGATTATATTATGAAAAGTGAGAAAATTGTCAAACCCCTAGGCCTTTAATTTATCCCATAAACTGTATTATGATTGCCCCTGATTTACAAGAATATTAAAACCTAGAAACAAAGCCTTTCTGGAGATATTGGACATGAAGGTGAAAATGTTTACTTTCATATGAAAGATGTGCTATCATTGAGATCTATTCATATTAACACATTTATTCATGCGTAAATACCCGAGGAAGGCTGAAACTCTCTCTTGATTTGTTGGTTTCATGTATTGTTCCCTTATGCAATGTTTGATCAACAGAAGAGCTCTCACAATAGTTTTGAATTAATTAAGATGTTGAGAATGCCAAGCAAGCATAATTATTTCTATACACTCTCTTTTGTAAGGATAAAGTAGGAGAAAATCTTTGTGTTTCCTGATGGCCATTCCAGGAAACTCAAAGATTATTTAGATATAAAGGCCATCCTAGTAGTTTTATTATTATGAATGTAGGGTTTGAATTTAGGAAAGGCAAAATCAAGAAGACTTGTCAGGAAAGATAAGAACATAAGTTATAAGTCCAATGATAAAAAAATAGTTATAAGCAATATTTTTAAATAAGCAATCATAACTATTAATACTTTAACTTTTAAAAAAATAATTAGTCCTTTTTTCAAAATAATTTAAGAATATTCAAGAAAATACAGAATTTAGCTACATAAAAGAAAAGAAAAACCCCTCAAATTCTAGTTTGATTCTTTGTGAGTTTAATCTATGTGACAATTTGCAACAGAGGATTTGTAAGCCTTTTTTTCTTTATGTGTAAATCCATACAAATTTTCAAAATTTTCAACACCTTTCTCACCGCTTTTCAAATTATTAGATGTAGGCATTACAAACTTATAAAAGGGCCTTGAATTTGTCTTCTTTGGCTTTATCAAGACCAATATCGCTCGGGAACATAGTTACAAAATTCTTTAAAAACAACTAGCCACTGAAATCCAGCAAAACAAAACAATGAAAATACTGCATGACCAAGTAGAGTTGACCCTAGAAATGTATGTTTGGTTTACATTCAAAAATCAATTGCTGATGTTCATCATGTTACAGAAAATAAAGGAGAAACAAACACATGCTTGTATAAATCAACGCAGAAAAGCATTTAATGGAATTCAATAGCTATGTATCTGCAAATGAGGGGGGAAAAGGGAACTTTTCTAACCAAATAATGGGCATCTAATACCCTCACATTATATATAACTGAAATATTGAATGCTCCTCCCCAAGATCAAGAACAAGACAAAGACTTCTACTCTCACCACATCTACTCAACACTGTATGGAGGCCCTAACCAGTGCAAAGAGGCATAAATAATAAACACAAGTCAGAAAAATTGGGGAAAAAAGAAAACAATCTATTCACAAATTATATGACTGCTTACATAGAAAATCCTAATGATCCTAAATAAACTTAGTGAGGTCTCTGGGTAGGAAGTCAACATACAAAAATAAGGTGAATATACTAGCAGCAAACCATTGGAACAGAAATATTTTGAAATATGATTTACAATAGCATCAAAAATTAAAAAATTAGTAATGTCTTTAACAAAAGATATAGGACACATCTGCAATGTAATTGAACTACTGCTGGGATTTAAAAATACCTAACTGAAATGGAGCAATATATCATGTTCACGTATTGGAAATAATATTAAGATGTCAACTATAACCAAATTGATATAGCAATTCAACACAATTCTAATTACAATCCCAGCCGATGCTTTGTAGAAGCTGGTGAGCTCTTGCCAAAATATATATGAAAAAGCAAAGGACCTAGAATATCCAAAGCTATATTGAAAGGGAAGAGTAAAGTTGGGCAACTTAAGCTCCTTGAAATTAAAACATACTACGAAGTATTATAATCAGGACTATAGCACTGGCATAAGAATAAAGCGAGAGATCTACAGAAAAAATAGAGAACACAGAAATAGACCCAAATTTTGTGGTCATTTGATTTTCAACAAAAGTGCCAAAGCTACCCAATAGGCAAAGTATCTTTTAAAAACAAATGGTGCTGGCCAAAACCGGTTTGGCTCAGTGGATAGAGCATCACCCTGCGGACTGAAAGGTCCCAGGTTCGATTCCAGTTAAGGGCATGTACCTGGGTTGCGGGCACATCCCCAGTAGGAGATGTGCAGGAGGCAGCTGATCGATGTTTCTCTCTCATCAATGTTTCTAACTCTCTCTCTCCCTTCCTCCCTGTAAAAAATCAATAAAATAGATTTTTAAAAAATGGTGCTGAAAACAAGTAAATATCCATATGGAAAAAAAATTAAGCCTCAACCCCTAATTCAAAAATAATTTGAGGTGGGTTAAATTAAAGATAAAACTGTAAAGCTGTTAAACAAACAAAAAAAAATTTAGAGAATATTTATTTGGTAAATCACAGAGGTAGAAGCAGTAATTCCTAGAAGAAACGGCTTAGGGAACAAGTTATAGAAGTAAAGGAAGGGTCCTTGGAACTTGGGAGTGAGGAAGCTAAAGGTAAGGGAGCTAGGGGAGGGAGGGGAGGAGGCAGAGGAAAAGCTGTTAAACAAAATTTTAAAATATGTCTTTGATACATGGAGATAAGCAAAGATTTCTTAGGATATAGAAAGGAAAAATCATAAGTAAAAGTAATATTCAATTAGAATTTATCAAAATGAAAACTTCCTCTCATCAAAAGATACTATCAAAAAAATGAATACAGAAGCCACATACCAGAAACAAATATTTGCAATACATATTTCTTATAAAAACTTGTAACCAGAATATATAAAGAGTTTCCAAACTCAATAATAATATAATAATAACTTTTAAATATATATTTGAGGAACATTTCATAATGGTAAACAGATCAATTCATCAAGAAATCATAGCAATCCTAAATGTGTAAATGCACTGCATGAATCTGGATTAGAATGAAGAAAAATATTAGTATCAGTCTTGGGCAACTGATGAAATTGTAATATGAACATGGATGAATCTTGACAATATTATGCTAAGTGAAAGAAGCCAGTCATAAATGACTACATATTATTCTATTTATATGAAACTAGAGGCCCAGTGCACAAAATTCATGCACTGGTAGTGTCCCTAGCAGCTGCCAGCTGCCGGCCTGATACTACCTCCCTCCCCACAGCTGCCTGATGCTACCACCGACCAGGACCTCCCTCCCCTCCCCTGGCCGGCCCCACCCCCTAGTCGAACTCCTGGACAACTCCCAGTCAAGGGGACAATTTGCATACTATACTTTTATTATATAGGATATGCTGGCCCCGATTGGCCCTGAACAAGGCAGGCTGGCTGGACCCCACCTGTGCACGAATTTGTGCACCAGGCCTCTAGTTAAAGATATAATAGAAGACCATTTAGAGAATTGGGGAAAAAATTCCAGAAATATTGTGAGGGGAACAGGTCGCAAAAGTATGAAACGTATAATCCAACTTTATGAATGTCACAGTACATGTTTTGCACACATTCTTTCCCTCTTTTTGGAATGATGTACACAAAGATTTAAATAATGGTTATTGCTCAGTGGCAGGTTTAGAGCTATTTTTATTTTCTATATTTTATTTGTTCATTTCATATTTGCTTTTGTATAAAGAAGTGATTTCCAATATTACACCTCAACAAATTAATTCTCAAATGTGAACTGAAATAGTGAGACCATCCTCAGATATGAAGAGGTTGGACAGTAAGACCCTAAGAACAAACCTGGTTCTCAGAGACATTACCATTCCAGTGTATTTTTCTCCACTTTGCACATTCAGTTTTGTCATTATACCTAAAGCTGGTCAGATGGGTGGTCACTAACCAAGAGATAGAATCTACTGACCAAATATTCATGGACTACTTTTCAATGAAGTGACCATTAATTACATTTCAGCAACCTTTCCATATGTAACTTATTCACAGCCTCATGTTCCCAAGCTCAGGTACCTGAACAGACATGTACATTAACAGTGCATACAAAGCAGATGGTCTGGAGAAATATTGTATCTAGGCTTTATTCTGTGGACTGATAAACCACAGTAGACACCCCAGGGTCTTCCTACTCACTGCTTCTCTGAGAGTCCAGCAGTCCTGGCCACAACTGAGAGAATGAAAAATGTGCCAGTGACTGGAGAGCACATTCCACATGTTGGTCAGAGACTTTGGTGTAACTTGAAGCTAAAAGGTGAGTTGATCCAAGTTGCCTCTCAGAAATTTTAAGTAGGCATTATTAAGATAATGAGACTGATCATTTGAGCAAAAGCTGGGACAAAGCCATAAAGTCTTGCCAGTCACAGTGAGTCATGGGAAGTTAATGTTATGAAGCAAAAAACCCACAGCGAGAAACAAGAAGACTCCATGAGCTGAGAGATAATGGCAGGCCATGAGGAGGTAGAGGGCGTCCTCAAATCTCTAAGGTGACCTCAGTTCTTGTCTGCTTTCCTTTATCAGCTCACAGATATCTTCAAGATAAACTGGGGTGAACAGGATCTTGAGTGAACCTCCTGATTCCTTAAATCAAAAGGACTGACTCACCACTGAGTAACCAGAAGCCTGCCATACCCAGTATCTCTTAGGATCCAATGTGGATTAATTCTCCAAATTAATTAAGTTCCAAGACAAGGGACTAGAGAAGTGTGCTACTTTGAAAATGAATGTCCCCACTCTAGAGTCTAAGCTTCCTGGAGACAGGAGCCTCGTCCAGTTTTACACACCAGTGTGTACCCAGCATGGTACCAGCACTAAATATTTTTTGAATGGAGGAATCAACACATCACTTTAAAATGTTTTACTTATTTAATTTCCACAGCAGCCCGGTGAGATCTCTCTCTCTCTGAACCATGGCTTATCGCAATGCATTTGTCCATAGGCCCATGTAATATTAAATGTTTTGACCAGTTTCATCTAAAATATTAAAGTCAAGACCAATAATAATACTAACTTTTAGTATTTCAATTAGTCCTTAGAGTCATAAAAAAGGCACCAAAGAATCCCTTGTTATTAACAATGTGCTAAGCTATGTTTGTTAGTCTAACTTAATATTTCCATCAACCATATGAAATAATATTACACTCCCATTTTACAGACAAAATCCAAGGCACAGAGGAGTTGTATAACTAGAAAGGAATAAAGCCAGGATTCAAACATAGGTCAGATTTTTAAATCTTAGCTCTTTCCATTTGAGCTGTACTTTTACAGGGATCTTAAAGATCCTCTGATTTACCCTTGTGTTTACAGGTGGGAAAAGTTTTAGGAATAAAAGTAGAACTTCTGATTTCTGACTCCCTGAGAGTTACAAAAACATGAATACCACTGTTCTACTGATGAAGGACCTTAAGCACAAAAGAGACTAAAGCAAGGATAATTCCTTATTGGAGTCACTGCAAGTATCAAGGTCATTTAATTTCTTATCCAGTTATTAGTACTACTTATTCCATTTTACTATTGCAGTTGTTAAATTTTCTGTGTTACACATGGATTGATGAATCAATGGATGGATGGATCTACTTCTCTCTACCCATCTAAATGCATACATAATTTCCCCTGCAGAGGAAGTTACTACACTTTATGTGATCAGTTCCTCTTCATTCGGGCAAAGGTAGATTTGTAATAATTTTTTAGAGCCACGTATTGTCCAGGTTGTTTTACTTATATACCACCTTACTAATTTGGAGCTCCTAAAAAAGCCTCCATTTCCTAAATCCTCGCTAATTAAAATCTTCTTCTGTGTAAAATGTGAGTGAGCATGAAAAGGCTAATCCTGCCATTGTTCCAACCTCCCGATTCCTATTGCTTCCAAGAGAGATGTGGACCACTGCCAAAACTGGGTCCTGAGTGCTGACTTCTAGAACTGTCTATAACTAGACCACTGGCGTCATCTCATGCAGACATACTTTATGTACTTTAAGTCACATTGAGGCAGGGTAGTAAGAAACCTGGGGAATTCCTTGATAAGTGGACTAAGGGCAACTGAGACAAAATAATTAAAGGCTAAACAATTGGAGCAATTTGCAGCCAACTAATGAATCACAGGGTTTTATCTTCCCTAACCAAGTACTCTTATGAGCAAATGGTTTATACATTCCAAAGCATTCTGGGGCAGCACAGCCTTGGTCCTGGTCCTTCCTCAAGAAACTAACCAGAAAACAACCCCTGGCCCCTAAAGATGCACATTTTGATGAATCAACATATTGAAGGACACACCTGGAAATCCAATGAATATTCTGTTAAGACTCTCCCCTATAGATCTTCCCTAGGATTCTGGCAGGCCAAAGAAATAGCATACCCATGCCTTATACCTCCCTTTCTCCTAAACTCCAAGGACTCCATGAGACTTGCAACAAGGGGAGCAGTGGGCAACTGCAGCTCATCCCAGGCTCAACCCTGAACCTGTCTCCAACGCCCCCTTTTTATCTGATAGTCTCTCTCCTGTTGCTTCTCCTACCTTAAGCCCTTCCTTTGTTTCACTGTCCACGGTTTTAATAAACATACTCTCAAAATCACCTGGACTCTTGTTGTGAAATATTTCCTACACAAAGTCAAGAACCTACACACTACCAGCCATCCCAAGGCAGACCTGCTCTGGGGCCAGTCCTATCTGGTAACACCATGGTGATTAAAAGTCATACCAGCAGGACAGAATTTCATGGTAACCTAGAGTTTTCTAAATTCCAATTTGCATTCTTTAGCAATGACACCACTGGACTAGATGTCAGCAGAGGAAAACACCTAAAGATGGATCTCTGTTTCCAAAGTCATGTGAGGGAAAGCATGTCCATGCTGTCTAAGCAGTGGTGCAGGCACACGTCAGACCATGTCCATGTTCAGGTTCTGCAACTGTGGTCTCAAGACACACCGGGACTCTGAGATGCCTCAAATCTTTATTGCAAGTTGTCAGGCTATAATGAAATACACACACCAGATTTATGAACACTGCTATAACTTGATGACTTCTTTAAAACATTCTTCCCACACCTGGATTAGTAGAAAGTTCATAAATGTCAGAATCCAACATCTAAATTCAAATCCAAGTGCTGTGATATACTAATTTGTTTACAGTTATGCTGGGACAAGTTGCTAAACCTCTTTTTCTTTTCTTTTTCCCCCTCATTTGTATAAGAAGAAGAAGAAGAATGCATTTCCTATGGACTAATAAGATAATGTAGGCAATGCCCCTAGCACAGTACCTAGCATATAATACTCAGTGAATGTAAGACCCTCTTCGTGTAAGAAGAATGAAAGACACTATTACGTTAACAAAGGTATGACATCACAAAAGTAAGCAGGCCACCAACTCTCAGTTGAAAAAATACTGAAGAATATATGGAGTCAAAAACAAAGTGCCTGGAAAACCACAGAGAATATTTAGAAATTCAAAATAAAATGATCTAAACTCGAAATAACCCATGGCTGTCTTCCTACAAAAAATAAATTACAAGTTGCAGTTTAATGTGCATCTTTCTTAGGAATTTATCTCTTTAAGACATTTTACTTTAAGACACGGATTTGAAGAGTTCATATTTCATCAACTTGAAACTTGTAGCATTTGACCTCTTAAATTCCAACACGAACACATGGGATTTATCTGTAAACATTTTTTTACAGATAGATCAAAGAGAGACACTGTTCTATAGTCATGATATTGAACATAAAAGAAAACTATAAGAAAGTATGATGATGCTGTGATGTGTTTTATTTTCCAATTAAGTATGACATTCTTTAGAGGATCATATAATTGTTAGGCCAGGCAGTGTCTCAAGGCTACTGTGAATCTTGCTGCACTCAGGCCTGGAGTAGCTTAAATCATGGTAGATAGATGGGGCCTCTATCATTGTTATGACCTGGCCGGTGTGCCTCAGTGGGTTGGAGCATTGTCCCGTTGGAGCACACCCCAAGACTACCAGTTTGATTCCCAGTCAGGGCACAAACCTGGGTTGTGGGTTCAATCCCCAGTGGGGTGTGTACGAGAGGTAAACAATCAATATTTCTCTCATATCTCTCTCTTCCTCTCCTCTCCCTCCCTCTCTCTCTGTCTCTCTCCCTTTCCCTCTCACTCCCTCTCTCTTTCTCTCCCTCTCTCTCTCTCTCCCTCTCCCTCTCCATCTTACTTCCCCTCTCTCTAAAATCAGTAAAACATATCCTCAGGGGAGGATTTTTTAAAAAGAGCATTGTTATAACTTCTAGAGGTTCACAATCCTACTAAATCATAGCAACAAAATTCATAGAACGAGCTTCTTGAAGATTCCCTGAACTAAATAAAGCAACTGGTACTAGTATAGTCATCTCTTAAAGGCCAGTTGTCCTGCAAACAAATTCAAGGAGTGAACCAAGGTTAACCTTCTTGACAGGTGACTGACTTGAGCCTTTGGGGGACTTTCTTTAAACAGTGATCACAGATAAGGGCAAATACACTACATGGGGGACCACATAAACCTTGAATGTGAAACCCATTGATGTGGTAAAATGAGTTTTCAAGGTGAACGTGAGTGTTAAGCCCAAGCTGGAGTCTTGATGACAGATGAAGTCAAATAAATTAGATCATTGTCATAAGAGTAAACAAAATGTTGGCATGCATGCCATTTATTAAAAAGAGGTTTTCCCAAATCTAGACACAAGAAAGGGCTGACACACCAGGGATGTGGCCTAGAGTATGTGGAGTAGTGTGAAAGACCCTTCACTTGTGGGATAGACCCCTGAGCTATATCTTACTGTGGAAGCTCAAACTAGAAGCCAATACTTTTAACACTGTGTGGGAGTTTTCCTCAACATTCCATTAAGTGCAGGTAAAAATGTTCTAAAAACCAGAGTATCCAGTAAATGGTAGGAACACATTTATCAAGTAATAGCAATTATTCTCTTACTATGAGTAATTTTTAAAGTATCTGTATTTGGCATCATGCTTTAAAAACTACTTTCCGCCGAAACCGGTTTGGCTCAGTGGATAGAGCGTCTGCCTGCGGACTGAGAGGTCCCGGGTTCGATTCCGGTCAAGGGCATGTACCTGGGTTGCGCGCACTTCCCCAGTGGGGGATGTGCAGGAGGCGGCTGATCGATGTTTCTCTCTCATCGATGTTTCTGACTCTCTATCTCTCTCCCTTCCTCTCTGTAAAAAATCAATAAAATATATTTAAAAAAAAAACTACTTTCCCATTCATAATCTGTTTTACACCTTTATTGTGATCTTAAAATAAAAAAACTATATCTCCACCTCTATGGTTGGGACACTGCCCATCCTATAGAGCCAATGATAAGGTTGACACTTCGCCATTTTCTCAAATTATACTGCAGGACCATTTGCAAGTATTTTTCAAAAATGATTCCTTTCACAAGTTAAAAAATCTCTCTCTAATACACGGAATGAGCACCTAATGGAGTTCCTCCTTATCTGAAATCAGTCACCCTCCATTCCAACCTAATCAATGTAGCCAAGGTTCCACAGTACTGAGACTTGTTCAAATTTAAAAGACTGATTACAAAATTAAATGTTTTCACTGGCTGGGTACCATCTGAACAGAATCAGAGATACAAAAAAAGAACACTTCCGAAGGGAGTTAGGGGAAAGGATGACAAACACAGAGAGTTGGCTTTCTTGTCCTTGAACTGAGCCAGGAAGACGTTAACAGAACTCAGAAGGCTAAAACCCATGGGAAACCTCCTTGGAGATAGAACCAGGGACCCAGAGGTGGCAGGAAATGGGCACCAAGAGCAGAAGTGGGCGCCATGGACACCCTGTGTGTGTTAAATCAGTAGCAGCAGCAGGGAACCAATAACGTAGAACGGCTTGTCCTTCCTCACCCTCCGTCCAACAGGCATCTGTTAGAAAGGCACAGAGCCTGAGATAGAGGTACACGGAGGTGCCAGATGGGACAGGTGGGTTGGAGTAGGGTCAGGTAGAGGGAGCATCCCTCTCTGTCAGTCAAATGAGCACAGGAAGTGCTGTCTTGACCAGAAGAACAAGGAAATTCCTCTCTGCTGCTAAGCACCCTTTCCTTTCTTCCTTCCCCACCTGGAACTACCTCCGACTTCATTTCTTACTCCATGTCAGTGCCAGGGCAAGGACTACAGATGATAATAAAGATGAAAAAGGAGGAGAGAAAGGAGAAGAGAAACAGGTGAGCCACCTCCCATGATTCTTCCTGCCTCGGCTCTAGCACTTCCTGAAGTTTAAGTATAGAAACCCAACCTACTGGCATTAATATAAGGTCCCATATACTGCATACCTGTCACGTATCAGACTCAGCGCCACCTGCTTGACAAATATTACAGAATTCAGTACAACTCTCTTGGAAAAGTATCATCGTCCCTGATTCATAGGTGAGAAGTCAAACTTTAAAAAAAAAAAAAAAAAAAAAAAAAAAAAAAAAACCTCTTAAAATGTGCCCATAGTCATACGGAGTTTTATATTTTCAGATCCCAGATTCAATCCCAGGTCAGGTTGGCTCCAAAGATTATTCTCTAAGGACAGTCTCCATTCCCATTTCTAGAATTCCCTCTGAAAATGCCTAACAAGCAGGTATCTACAGCCCAGTGTAACTCAGAGGCACTTGGAGCTTAGGAAGATGCTTTCTCACCCACCCATCGACGCCCCCCCCACCCCAGCTGCAGTGAAAGGGGGGCTCCCTTGCACATCCTTGCCAAGGATTCTCCAAAGTGAGGCAGGACGGGGAAGAGAAGTGGTAGAAGAAGTTGTTTTTTCTAGTAACTTACTCTGCCCTTCCTGTCTTGTGTCAGAGAAGAAAACAACCTAACCTCCTTTTCTTTGTTTTCTACCCAAAACAAGGCATGAAGGCTGAGTGCTATGTACTGCAGGGCAAACATAATCTATCTAAACATTAGATATTCCCTAAAGGCTTCATGCTTCTCTGCTCCCCAACTCTCCTCCTCAGGGAACCCTCTGGAGACCCAACCCCCTCTTTCATTTGCAAAACACAGTAGCTCTCTGCTCCCTGTGGCTTGGCTCAGTAATGGGCCACCTTCTCTAGGTTCCCTGATTTATGTGCCCAGAGGACAGAGGTCTGTGTTCCTCTTTTCTTTCCCTCTCCCCCATCAGCTCCCATGTAGAGGTTTATTTCTCCCACTTATGGGAATTATGCTACCAACTTCAAAAGTCAGATGCTGCTCACTGTAATTTGAGGTTGGTTGGTTTGTTTTAAACTGTCTCTTATTAAATCTTAATTACTTATAACTTACTAATAATTTAATTGCACAGATAACATCTGTCTTTTTGAATGGGGGTGCCAAGAGGTGTTCTTACTAATTCTCCAGAGGCACTGGCAGGCCAATACAGTTCTTAGGTTGCAACATGTCAGAGAAAAAAGTATTCTATTAATCCCAGACCATGCTATCAATAGCCTCAGTTAATACTTTGCCACAAAAGCTTTAGCAATAACAATTTAGTAACAAAGGGACTTGTCCAGGTTTTAGACACATGGGATGAGCGGCAGCTCTAGAACTTTCTATCAAAGCACCACAGGCAGTGGGATGGCCCCAGGACATAAGGCCGGCTCAGAGGTGTGGCTGGAAGCTGCCCACATCCTCACATGCAGGTTGCATAGGAAGCTGGGGAAGGGAAATGAGCTCCTTTGAGACAGAGGGGGAAGCGTAGAGTATAGGTCAGAGCCTTGGGGTGCCCTGTTTCTCCAATGCAGGAAAAGCTAAAAAGTATTTCTACTATTATTTTTTTTTTAAGTTAAGTGGTTCCTGAAAATAAGATCAATGTTTTATATAAGTTCAGCCTTCGTGGCTACTGGAATGTTGTATCTGATATCTGCTTTCCTACAAATGATGTTCTTGGAACATTTGCTGAAATCTCAGAGGTAAAAGATAAAGGCAAGCCAGGACCTCCAGCATTTGTTAAAATGTTTTGTGTAATCCATCCCAGCTCATTCTGCTCCTGGGCTGGCTGATTTTAATCCTCACATGCAGTCCATTCTGACCCTCTGCCCACAAAGATAAGAGCAGTAAAGCTTTTACAATAATGGAATATCATATCTGGAAAGGATTCCACAAATCCCTCTGCGAGATTTGTACCAAAAAATCCAATTTAGCAGAAGCTTTAAACATACAGACTTACACACGATGCAGTGTTCTCTGATCTATACAGCTCCTGGGGAACAAGGACCAGGTGAGAAACAAAACCTGAATTCCCCAAAACCACACCACTTCCCAACGCACCTTTTAATTCTGCATGTAAAAATTGGACACTTTGAACCAGTTATTAAAGGAGTATTAAGAGGTTTTTTCTAGTAACTTACTCCCATGTGCTCTGAATCCCAGACTATCAAAATTATAATGTCTCTGTTTTACATTATGAATCTCCCAACTTTTTCTAGCAAAATAGCTAAGTTTCGGCAAAATTCAAGTGTGCTTTTTCTTCTTCTTTAGGGTATAGTGCCACGAGATTTCAAAGTAAATTCAAAATTTTTCTAATTTTAACTTTGCTGTTTTATGCTCATAGTATTATCCAGACTTAGTGGAGAATAAACAAACTCACAAAAAAAAACAGTCTAATGGTTTGCCAACCAACAGCAGTAAAGATAAAAGCGGTTGGTTTCCCCGGGGGCAGATTTTGACCAACATTATCACATCTTTATCCTATGAAGTAAAGTGATCAGCTTCCCCTAAAGCAGCCACTCAACTACCTGCTCAAGCTATTAATCTCTTTTCATTACCTACATTTTTATCCTCCTCGGTGCAGGCCTTTACTTGTCTTTGGTTTCAGACAGTTACAGGCTCAGGAAATGAGATGTCGCAGTGTAGCCACGTGCACCTGTGAAGTGAAAATGCTAGTGTCGTGTGTGTGGAGCTGACAGAAGGCCTTTTTTGTGTGAGAGCTGTCGAGTCGTATAAAGAAAAGGTCTTAAATAACATTCTCTCTGGTCTTTGAAGAGAGCACTGCTTACTTAGTCTATGGTGAATTCTTTCATAAAACCAAATGTTATGTGGTGACATCGTTACCTTGACTCTAATGTATCTGTTTTACATCTAGGTCTTCAGTTGTTCAATTTCCTGGAGTGACTTTCATGTGTTCACAAGTTCGGTCTTCATCCCTTTCTGACCGCACCCCACGCTTGCTGACAGTCTCACAGACAATAAAGTCACTCGCATACACATTCACAAAAACTCGCTCTGTGCCTTTCGTTCTGCACCCACCTTCCCTGAAACATCCTCATTTCCCACATCTCCTGGCTTCAAAGTCCTCTGGCTTCACATTCCACCTTGTACTGAAGTTATTGGTTTGCATGTCTCGTGTTCACTACCAAGATGATCATCTCGGAGGTCAGAGGGAGTCTGGCCTCATTTTTTATTACCCAGAGCTTACATAATAGGTTCTGAATAATTATTTGTTGAATTTAAACTAAAGTCCTTCTCGCGTCAGCATCCAAGCTTCCTCTGACATGGGTTCGAGCAAACTGAGTTACAGCACAAAATCTAAATACCTTATACTCGCCCCGGAATCAGCCTTATTTCCAAGCATTAATATCTTTCGTCCACCCCAAACTATGTGCGCAATCCATACATACAATTATATTTACTGTTGGTTTCCTTTTTTAAATTTTAGTCCCCCAAACCAATATTATCTTATGCTTCTGTGCTTTTGCATATAACTCCTCCTCTTAGAATGCCCCCTGCCCTGATTGCATCCATAGTGTTCTTTCCCTTTACTTGCTATGCTATGGCTACACTAAGCTTCTCTCTGTTTTTACACCATCCCATGATGTCAGCCCCATCCCTGTGCCCTGCTCTACTGTATCCTCCGCACCTAGGCAATGCTTGGCACATAATGCTCATGAATGCTTACTGAATGTATCAAAGGATGAATGGGTTTTGAGTATCATCGCCTTTATACCAGAGAGCAGTGGAATCCACTATGATCATTTTAGCTGCAAGTATGGATGATCCAACTAGCAAGGTCTAAACAATAGAGAATTGTATTATGTCACACATCTACAAGATCAAGGATAGGGTAGCTTTGAGTCAGCTTCAGGTCAATTATTTCAGCTTTAGAATAACATCTTCAAACACTCAGGTTCTTTCCTTCTCTCTGCTCTACATGCTCAGCATGCATGAGCTGGACCATCCCCTTTAGTCGCAGAATGACTGGTATCATTTCAGATATCACAGGTAGATGACAACATCCAGCTAACAACAGGATTATTTCCTCCATCCAGCTCTTTGCATTAATGAGGGAAACCTTTCCAAGAAGCCCCTCAGTAAAATTACCCTCAGTTCTATAGGCCAAGATTGAGTTATATGCCCTACCCATTCCTAACCAAATCACTAAGAAAAGGAGGAAGATCACCTCAATTAGACCAATTATCATTTATCCTTTGGGGCTGGGAAGAAGATCATTTTTCTTAAGCATTAAAAGGAAACCATAAAACAAAAACAGAGCTCTGCCAGCAATAAAAAGTTGAGAGACAGGGAGAAATGAGAAATGGAATTGACAAGGAAAAGGCACCCAACAGTGTCTGCCACAAACGAATATCCACCATCGTCAAAGTTCAGAAATATTTGGTGTTGACCAAAGCACATTTTCTCCATTTAAGTGAGTTATCAAGATCTGGGTCTACAAGCAAAGGCTGAACATTAATTCTAAAAACATTTTTGAGGTGGGTAACTTGATATGTAAGGACAGAGCTCCTATTCACAACTGACCCGACTTCAATCAAAACAGCTATAGCCTTTTTCTGTTTACTACATTGAGGCTCCACAAAATATTTCATTTGAGAAAAAAATTCTATAACTTTAAAAAATGAATTTAAAAATTACTGATCTATCTGATATTTTCCAAATGAGCGACTGAATCACAGAGAGATTATGTAATTTATTTAAGTCATATATTGGCCAAATATCTTGGTAAAACAGGACACCTTCAGGAACCCAAGTCTCAAGGCAAAGCAATAGACCAAATTCAAGACATCAATAACCAATGATAAGGGTGTTTGGTAACAATTTGCTTGAGCCCCAATTTTTTTTTTTGAAAAAACAAATCAGTATTTATTTAAGCTCTAGCATGTATTGTGCATATCCATATGAATCTCTAAAAGTTTTCTAATTAATAAAGAGCCCAAACTTTTAGGATAGCTGGCACTATGCTTCCAGGTGAAGGTAACACCTGGTCAGAAAGTAGTGTTCAAGGAATGAGATAGGCAGTTATTGTCCTATGACTCTGGTTTTCCTCCTCTCCCTAACATCCCTTCTCCATCTGTCTGTGGCCTCATCTTTTACATGCTTCTTAAATGTTGAATTACTACAATCTCTGCTTTCTATACTTTTTGCCTCACATGTTTTATTTCTTTGGGTTTGATTACCAACTTGCTAATGAACAGAAATTTCTATCCCCAGCACTTCTCTCCCATTTCAAATTTGAACTTGCAATCACTCACTGGTGATCACCAATTAAATATTCCACATGCACCTCTAAATCCATGCCTTTAAAAATTACACCCAACACCTAGTATACCCTCACTCACCCCCTACTTGCTCTCTCTTAGTTGTTCTCCACATGAAATATCTCCCCATCGATGAAGAGTCCAAGCCAGAAACCTTGCCAGCCATGTTCTGCCCTCTCTTTTCGTCACCTATACATCAAAAAGTTGTCAATATTGTCACTTTCAACACCTATGTAGATCTTTTTTGAACCTACTCCTTTCTACCCTGCTCCCTGCAAACTACCCTCCTCATTTTGTAGTAAATCCTTTGGTGGTATAATTTGCCCCTATAATCCATCCTCCCTCCTACAACTATGATAATATTTCTAAAACAAACATCCAAAGTTATTTTCTTCCTTAACAATTTTTTCCACAGCTACAGGATGAAGTTCGGCTCCTTAGGGGACCCTGAAAGCCCCATCATGATTCGGCTCTCACTTTCTCTCCAGACTACAAGCTATAATTTGTAATATATGATACTTACAAGTATTCTGCTGCAGTACTTGGAAAATTTTTGTACTCTTGCTTCCCTCTTCTTGTTTGACTCTTCATTTGGTAATCTTTGTTCTTTAGGAGTGGCACACAGGTAAACTCCAAACCAGCCTTTGTTCAAATTAGTGGCATCTACATGAATGAGATTTGTCTCTATTAATTTGAAAAACACCACCAGTTTAGTAGTTAACAATATCATGACCTTGTAAGAAAAGTGATTCAGTAAAGTCATTTTACTGAGCTGGTGGACCATGTCCAATTTTCTCTACCCGGTGTTCTAAAGATTCCTGCTGCATCTCTTATCTTCAGAATAGCTAACTACAAACTTCAACTTAGTTTGAATAGTTTTCCTTAGAGTAACAACTCTTTGAGAAGCTGGTGTACCCGGGTACACTGTCATAAGGATACAGATTAATATGAAGGGTGCAGTGCAAACTTGCATGCTTGCTCTTGAGGGTGTCTGGAAATGTAGCTAAGGAGAAGCTCTGCAAATGCCAACCTCTCAGCAAGTAGTGGGAGGTAAGAGGAGCTGGGAGATACTGAGTGTGGACACTAGTGACTGTCCAAGAGGCACACTGCCTGAGTGGTCACATAGGATCTACCAACCATATACTGTTTAAAGTATTAAATAAGGATAACTGGATTTAAGAAAGCACAGACAAAGTAAGGAATATTAGAGAAGTGATTCAGTGAGCCTAGTGCCAGGCAGGTTCGATTTGGGCATAAGAGGCAGGTCGAAGGTAGAGTCCAGGTCTGGTGATGTTGTGTTGACTCCTACACCACAAGTAAGGCAAGCTCGTTGATGTTTCTTTCTAACATAAACCAACTCTAGCAGTCAGAAACATGACTTCCTTCCCCTTTAGGTTGCAGCCACAGTGTGCTGTCTAATGTTTAACAACTAGTTCTCTTGGTGTAATTCTGACATGAATTTTAGTTGATGTTTTGGTTACTATTGGCGAGTAGGATAAATGTGAAACAATTAAGATATTGAAATTTCACATTTGTCACTTATGTGAACAACTTTTCTGAACCAGACAATTTCCTAACACTGAAATAATATTTTCTCAGTTTCTCTGTGCTATTTACAGTGAAACAGCTAAAGACACTGCACACTTGTTTTATCTGAATTATTAACATTTTCTCCATCACTTTTTTAGGTCTAGATAGACAATCAACAAAATACTAACTCAGGATTTATTGATGTCCATGATATAAAAATTCCCACCATGGTCCCTACAAACAATGCAAAGTTGGGAAGAAATGCACAGTACCACACTATTATTTAATTTTCACCATACTGGTAAAATAAACATAAATAACATCATGAACATAGATAGTAATTACTGAGTAAAATAATTAAGAAGTGATGAGTTTCTGGTATTTTTCCTATATTTTTAATGTAATTCACTTTATTGTAAGTTCACATAATTTATTATTTAATTATGGCTTTAACAGCCAGTTTGCAAAATTCCTGAACAATTCAACAACCAACTCTCAGAGGATAGTAGAGCTGGCTCCATCCAGACCACTGGTCCAGCCTAAGTATATAAAATACCATCCTAAACATGAGTAACTTGCAACCCACTAATATCCTTCAATATGTGACTTGTGTGTGAGCTTTAGAGACCTCAGAGAACAGGGCACTGAAGGAAAGAGACACAAGGCCAAAAGCAACAACAAAAATTTCAGAGAATATTTATAACCACCAAAAAATACAGGAATAGCCAAACCGGTTTGGCTCAGTGGATAGAGCGTCGGCCTGCGGACTGAAAGGTCCCAGGTTCAATTCCGGTCAAGGGCATGTACCTTGGTTGCGGGCACATCCCCAGTAGGAGGTGTGCAGGAGGCAGCTGGTCGATGTTTCTCTCGCATCGATGTTTCTAACTCTCTATCCCTCTCCCTTCCTCTCTGTAAAAAATCAATAAAATATATTAAAAAAAAATACAGGAATAGATACAGGGCAGTTAATATGTCACAAAGGGTTGTTGCATTAAGGATTCCATAGATGAGACTTCTGGTTACCTATTCAATCAATATCTATTCTCCTTATAGATGAGATAGCCAACTGCCTATCTCCCTTCCTTCTTACTAAAAGAATACCATTATTAAGAGCACCCGTGTACCCAATTAAGAAAATGTACTTTCGCCCAGCCAGTGGCTCAGTGGTTGAGTGTCAACCTATGAACCAGGAGGTAATGGTTCCAAACCTGATCAGGGCACATTCCAGTTTTCAGGCTCGTTCCCTAGTAGGGGGCAAACAGGAGGTGGCCGATCAATGATTCTCTCTCATCATTTATGTTTGTCTCTCTCTCTCCCTCTCCCTTCCTCTCTGAAATCAATAAAAGAACTTTTATAAAAAAAAAAAAAAGCAAAGAAAGAAGAAAGAAAGAAAGAAAGAGAGAGAGAGAGAGAGAGAGAGAGAGAGAGAGAGAAAGAAAGAAGGAAGGAAGGAAGGAAGGAAGGAAGGAAGGAAGGAAGGAAGGAAGGAAGGAAGGAAGGAAGGAAGGAAAGAAAGAAAGAAAGAAAGAAAGAAAGAAAGAAAGAAAGAAAGAAAGAAAGAAAGAAAGAAAGAAAGAAAGAAAGAAAGAAAGAAAGAAAGAAAGAAAAGGTATTTTCTAGCCTTTGCAGCTAGGAATGGCCATGTGACAATTTAAGCCAATGAAAAATAAGTGGAAGTCATTCAGTAGGGCTTCAAAGAATGCTCTCCTAAAGTATTCATTCAGCTGACACATGATATTTGTTCCTTGGTCTTATTCTTCTCTGTCTGGAATTCTGTCAAGGCCCTGCGCCCTTAAGACTGAGAATCCAAGCTTGAGATATCCGAGCAGAAAGACAGGTCCCTAATGACACCCTGCCATCCCTATACTGCCTACCTCCAACTCCACATTACATGAGAAAATTAGATTAAGCTGCTCTCACTTGGTTTTTCTGTTACATGTGGTCAAACCAAAAGGGGAAAAAAGGCTAATTAATAAGGGACCAGCGTTATATAACTGGGAAAGTTTGTTAAATGAGAATTTGATAAAGCTCAACCATCAGCATCACCATTCCAGTTTAAAAATGCATCCAAGTGCCCTTCATTAACTTTCACTAACCTCCCACTAAATATTTACAAGGACCAGGAAGAGAAAACCAGGGCTGACTGATAATGTATGCTAAGAATTTGGAAGGAATTTCAATAACTGTGAGGTTGTTAAAGGAGGAAAGAGAAATAATTGGTGACTTACAGGTCGCACTTTGCTACCAGAAGCATAGGCACAAGACCGAAAACAAGGTACAGAGACACTCTGCCACTATAGCAGCCAATGCTTCTTTGTTGCCAAATAAGAGAAATCCAACGCAAATTAGCATAAAACTTCAGTCTTAGATCAAGCTAGAGGATTGGGTAATGTCATTAAGACTCAAGTCCTCGAAAAAAGATTCCCAAGGGAGAACCAAGATGGCGGCATAGGTTAACGCCGGAGTTTGCTGCTCTGAACAACTACTTCAAAAGTGAAACCAAAAAATGGAAGGGACATCACCCAGAACCACAGGAACGCTGGCTGAGTGGAAGTCCTACAGCTAGGAGGAAGGAGAGGCGCGCGCGGACACTCAGAGGAGGCGCAGTGCTGAAGTCAGGTTCTGAGGTGCGGAGTGCGCGGAGCGGGCTGGCGGCGGAGGGCGCGGTTGGCGTTTTCAATCGGGAGGGAGTCGCAGACTCTGGGCTCCAGATACAGGCGAGTCTTTGGGGACCCAGACTCAAACGGGAGAGGCGGGACTGTCTGGCTTCGGTCAGAGCGAGTGCAGCTTTCTCTCTGAGCTTTGCAGCGGGTGCTGGGACTCAGAGAGGCGGAGCCCCTGGGGACAGGACTGAGAGCCGCCATAACTGCTCTCTCCGGCTCACCCTGTTGATCCTGTGCGACCCGCCCCGCCCAAGCCCTGCCCAGAGGCATTTGCTGGATAGCCTCAGGCAAAGGCTAGATTAGCACCTCCCTAGAGGACAGAAGTTCTCTCACTGCTGACACAGCTGATTCTCATAGCCACTTGGCCTGGAGGTCAAACCCTCCCTGGAAGTAGCTACAACAATCAAGATTTAACTATAAGACTGCGAACAAAGACCACTAGGGGGTGCACCAAGGAAGCATAACAAAATGCGGAGACAAAGAAACAGGACAAAATTGTCAATGGAAGAAATAGAGTTCAGAACCACACTTTTAAGGTCTCTCAAGAACTGTTTAGAAGCCGCCAATAAACTTAATGAGATCTACACGAAAACTAATAAGACCCTTGATCTTATATTGGGGAACCAACTAGAAATTAAGCATACACGGACTGAAATAACGAATACTATACAGACGCCCGACAGCAGACCAGAGGAGCGCAAGAATCAAGTCAACAATTTGAAATGCGAGGAAGCAAAAAACATCCAACCGGAAAAGCAAAATGAAAAAAGAATCCAAAAATGCGAGGATAGTGTAAGGAGCCTCTGGGACAGCTTCAAGCATACCAACATCAGAATTATAGGGGTGCCAGAAGATGAGAGAGAGCAAGACATTGAAAACCTATTTGAAGAAATAATGACAGAAAACTTCCCCCACATGGTGAAAGAAATGGACTTACAGGTCCAAGAAGCGCGGAGAACCCCAAACAAAAGGAATCCAAAGAGGACCACACCAAGACACATCATAATTAAAATGCCAAGAGCAAAAGATAAAGAGAGAATCTTAAAAACAGCAAGAGAAAGAAACTCAGTTACCTACAAGGGAATACCCATACGACTGTCAGCTGATTTCTCAACAGAAACTTTGCAGGCCAGAAGGGAGTGGCAAGAAATATTCAAAGTGATGAATACCAAGAACCTACAACCAAGATTACTTTATCCAGCAAAGCTATCATTCAGAATTGAAGGTCAGATAAAGAGCTTCACAGATAAGGAAAAGCTAAAGGAGTTCATCACCACCAAACCAGGATTATATGAAATGCTGAAAGGTATCCTTTAAGAAGAGGAAGAGGAAGAAAAAGGTAAAGATACAAATTATGAACAACAAATATGCATCTATCAACAAGTGAATCTAAGAATCAAGTGAATAAATAATCTGATGAACAGAATGAACTGGTGATTATAATAGAATCAGGGACATAGAAAGGGAATGGACTGACTATTCTTGGGGGGAAAAGGGGTGTGGGAGATGTGGGAAGAGACTGGACAAAAATCGTGCACCTATGGATGAGGACAGTGGGTGGGGAGTGAGGGCAGAGGGTGGGGCGGGAACTGGGAGGAGGGGAGTTATGGGGGGGAAAAAAAGAGGAACAAATGTAATAATCTGAACAATAAAGATTTAATTAAAAAAAAAAAAAAAAAACTCAAGTCCTCTTCATGTTTGACTGTTTTTCTTGTGTTCGCTGAATGGAATGGATCTCTGGCTCCATGTGGTGAGCCCTAAGCAGCTCCAGGATCATATTCTCTTGGGCTCAAGTGCAGAACAAAACATCCGTCTCTTTCTCAGCTGGGAACATTATGTCTCATTGGCTCTGCCTTGGTCCCATCCCATCTTTGAATGAGTGACTGTGATCAGGGGAGCATGCAATGCTCCGGTCTGCTATGCCACAGCCACCTGCCTCCTCCCTAGAACCTGGGGAGAGGAACTCCTTAGAAAGCACAGGGACGGTGGAACAGCATCACTGACTGTGAGGTTCTACCCACAGGGAGAATAAGGATATGCAAAGCTACCCCTTGTCCACTTTCTCAACGTATCTAATTTTCTGCAAAGGCATCATTTGGGGAAAATGTGCCTAGTGAAATAACTGTTTCCCTATTCCCACCCCATATCAGAGAATAGAGAAGTATTTATTTCACAGGGGGGGAAAAATGAATTTGATACCAGAAAAAAAAAGAGAGAATACAAATGGGATGGAAAAGTAATGTCCACTATACCCACTGTTGTCTTTGGATCAAAAATTCCATTAATGCAAAAATGGAACCACTCTGCAGGTTAACCATTCTGCAGACTGCTCAGACAGTACTATATCGCTTTCCACACATGTCAGAGGCTGCATTTTCAAGGAAACAACTAACTAGGAAATTGGAGGAAAGGAGCACGAGGGCAGCATATTTCATCCTGAGGGTATCATCCTGTGTGTAAAACCTTGGAGGCTGGTAGAGAAAGGAAGAGCAGCTCTGCGTGAAGCAGGTGCTGGGAATTACAATTTTTAATGTATCACAATGATTCATGGAATCAGAGGTGGTAAAAACACAATAAGATCCTGCCTCAGCGAGGCAGGAACACATCACATGAATGCCTACCAGACACCAGGAGTCAAACTGGGAGCACCTCACACCAAAAACAAGAGGATGTCAATATAGTTATCAGGTATACAGAAACCAAAAGTAAGCCAGAGGCACATACCAATTACAGACAAAGACTTAAATAGCACAGAGACAAATTTATGTTGACAAGAGAAACAAACTACCATAAATCTTTATGTCAACTATATAAAGCATAAAATATTGTAAGATGGAAAACTGATCACAAACAGTATTTCAGATTGACAGTAACAAAAATAAAATCACTATATGTCAAAACTTATCAGTAAGGTAGTGTTAATATAATGGAGGATTGTTTTAGTCATTTATTCATTGAAGAAACAAACTACCCCAGGACAAAGATGTTAGAATCAGCTCTCTCTCTCTCCTTCTTTATCATCCCAACCAGTGACCTACTTGAAACTGAATAGTCTTGAATGGTTCTGTGGTTTCATAATGGACATTGTTCTACTTATTGTATTCTTTATTTTTCTTCTTCACTAACTCCTTGGCTACAGTCTACATGCCACCTATCCAATTATTTTCTTAACATGACTTTGTATTGACCTATTGTTTTGACTCAAATACATTTACTTTATGGAGTGACTGGTGAATAGGAAAATATAAGATAAAGATAAAAGGTAGAAAGGTCTATGCCTTGGAGTTTGAGGTCAGGGCAGAAATGCCCTAAGAGGCAGGTACTGGAGGTACACTAATTTGATGGGACTGTTGTAACAAGGCACCAGACTGGTAGCTTAAACACCTTCACCAGTTGTTGGTTCTGTCAATCCTTGGATATCATGATATCTGCAGGGAGAAGATATACAACAAATGTTTGTATATTTTGAATACCTAATGTTGGATATTGAGCATTTGTTAATATCACTTCTTCCGCACCAGACCAAGGATCAATACCCCAAAAGCACATCTTCCCTTAGACTCATATCACTTCCTTTCCAGCCCTAAAAAGTCTTACTCTGCTCCTATGTGCAAATCCCTGATCTGTATTGAAATGGTGGTCTCTCCAGACTCAAATTCAGGATTTGCTTAGACTAGAACTCAAACCAAGTATGTCAGCCCTGGTCAGACACTGACCCCACTATGTAGCTCCATTGTATGAAGCAGTAGAAATTACTCAGTCCTAAAATTAAAACATGATCAAACATCCTCCAAGTAGCCTTAATAACTCCTCTTCAAGCCTTAATATGATCATAAGGACCTATGATGAAAGAATCCCTCCAATAAAGTACAAGGAGCCTGTGTAGTAGAGGGTTAACTCGGGCCTGGTTGCCCAAGACCTGCACATTCCAAAGGAAGGCCTGACTGCAGAACAACTGGCCCTCGTCCGAGGAGACAACCTCAGAGCCCTTAGAATAGCCTGCCAAAGGACTTGTATGCATGCATATAAGCCTAACCAATGGACACAGACAACAGGGGGGTGAAGGCATGAGTGGGGGGATGGTGGGGGGCAATTGGAGGATAAGGACACATATGTAATACCTTAATCAATAAAGAAAGAAAAAAGAACAGCCCGCTGGATAAGAGTGATTTTATGTTCCTGAGGCCTTGGGCCAGGCTGCATCCATTTGGCCAGCTGATTTGTGCTAACAATGTGACTAATGATAAAAGCCTTTTGTATATGCCTGAGGTCCTGGGTCATGCTGTCCCATTTGACCTCAGAGGGATTGGAAACTGAGTCACTGAGGTGAATCACGTGGGTGCTGCACACCTATGAGACTGACCTGAAACATAAAGCTAAAACCCTGGACACCAAGGCTCAGGTAGGTCCCCTGGTTGGCAATGCTTTGCACGTGTTACCACACAGATAACTGGGAGGATTAAGGGTGTCCAGGTGACTCCACTGGGAAAGGACAAACCTCAAGCTCACTTCTCCAGGGCTTCACCCTAATTGCCTTTTACCTTTGCTGATTGTGACAGCTTTTCTGAATCTTGTATGTCTTCCTAGCAAATCATCAAGTCTGAGTCTGGTCTTGAAGGGCTCTGGTGCAGAAGGAGTGAGAGAAGCCAAATATTTTAGCTTCTCTCTACCTGTAGATCAGGGGTCCTCAAACTACGGCCCGCGGGCCACATGCGGCCCACCAAAAACATTTATCCGGCCCGCCGGGTGTTTTTGCCCCCACTGCCTGTCCTGCTTAGCAGCTGACTCGTCCCAGGCCCGCAGTGTGCATGTGTGGAATGTCTGAGGGACAGTGAACTGGCCCCCTGTTTAAAAAGTTTGAGGACCTCTGCTTTAGATGTTCTGGTACTCAGAACACTCAGGCCTTTTACATAGGTCTATCCCATTACTTTGGTTTTCACTTGTTTATCAAATCCCCAAGAACTGACTATATCTAGAAAAATTTAAATGTTCAGGGGTCCTCAAACTTTTTAAACAGGGGGCCAGTTCACTGTCCCTCAGACCGTTGGAGGGCCAGACTATGGTTTAAAAAAAAAAACTATGAACAAATTCCTATGCACACTGCACATATCTTATTTTGAAGTAAAAAAACAAAACGGGAACAAATACAATATTTGTATTTGCAGGTGGCCCACAGACCGTAGTTTGAGGACCTGGTCTAAATGCATCGGCCAAAAAAACTCAACCTCTACAGATTTAGCAAAAGGAAATGCTATATTCATTCTAGTATTTATTTGTAAGTAAAAAATTAGAGGCAATGATATGCCCTTAAACACAGAAATGTTATAATATATAATAGAATATCCTTACTATGGACTCTTATGTAGCCAGGTACTTATATGGAGTGAAATCCAAGAAAAAATGTTAGGGGTAAGGGGGGTTGGAAATCAGGTATGCAGAATACAGCTTCATTTTTATAAAAACAAAATAAAATCCCAACGCTTTTGTTTTTGTAGACATAGAAAAAGCTGGAATCTCATTAATCTGATGCCAGTGGGTACCATGGAGCAAAGAAGGAAGGATAGAGTAAGAGATTTCTTTGGTGATATTTGAATGTTTTTCAACCATATATCATTTCTGTAATTTCCACAGATTTTTTGAATACCAGACACCCCTACTTTTGACCACTTTGCCTCTATTTACAATGCCAAACCACCTGGCACTAGTCAGCAAAATTCAGCTGTGTTAGAATTGGTGTTGCCTGTGCTTCCACTTTTACCTCTGGGGAAATATCCCATGAGCTGTGTCCTGGTTTAGAGACGGGATCTGGCTCAATAGGTGTGAGAAGAGGTAGCTGGAGGGGAACTGGCAGGCACCCTGCATGAGAATGAGGTGCCTTCATAGGTGCTCACTTGACCTACTACTATACCTTGTCATAAAGATAGTTAAAAGTATGAATGCCCTAGTTTCCTTGGGTCATGGAACACCATAGGCAGGAATTCCTCCCATCAACCCTTCCTCTATACCCTGAGGGATTAGGGGAGCTCCCACCATTGAAGAGCAGCCTAAGCCCTAAGTGTGGGTACTGACCATTGTTAGGGGGTAATGAGTAGCTTTCCTGGTTATATTCCTGATCAGCCAACTGTTGGTAGGACTTCATGCAAGTCCATTACTACTCTCATTCTCAGTTTTCCTCCCATGTACATTAAGAATCATGAAGAGATCATCTCTATGTCCTTTACAGCACTGCAGTTCCAACTGTATTATCACAATAAATTAGCTCCATTTTCCTTCACCTGGACACACCTTCTTCCCCTCTATGTGGCTAATATTTCCAACCAAATACTCTGTCGCCCTGGCCAGTGTGGCTCAGTGGATAATGCATCGACCTTCAGACTGAAGGGTTCCAGATTTGATTCTGAGTCAAGGGCACATACCTCTGTTGCAAGCTACATCCCCAGCCCCAGTTGGGGCATGGTTTGGGCACGTGCAGGAGGCAACCAATCAATGTGTCTCTCTCACATCCATGTTTCTCTCTCTCTGTCTCTCCCACTCCCTTCCACTCTTTCTAAAAAAAACAATGGAAAAATATCCTCGGGTAAGGATTAACAAAAAAACAACAAACAATAAAATAATAACAACAAAAATACTCTTGTTATTTCCACCAAGAGAAGGAAAGATATTTTAAAAATAACAACAACAGAGTGATTCTTATTGGGAAAGTATCATCACCCATCACACAACTCCTCATTTAGCATGAAAATAAAGATTACCATAAAATTTTTACATATTTAAAATAAGGCTACCTACCACTTCATATTGGCTGTATCAGATAGTTCTAATTCTCACCAACAATGTATGTCTTTTGAGGTCTGTGATGAAGATGAATTAAAACTTTGATTAATGAAAAGTACATGTTTCATATTTATATGTCTCTTTAATTTTTTTGCATGAATAAGGAGGGAACATTAATCTCTGACAACAGAGGAAGCCTCAATGTGGAGAGAACAGGGAACAGGCCCCAATGTTAACAGAAATGTAATTCAAAGAGCTTGTGATCATTTTCAATCTCTAGGACCAAATTCTAGATATTCCTAACATTTATTTCTGTCTCTCACTTTGAAGTCCTATCAGAACTACAAGAAAAAAAATATTCACTTATGGTCTTCATTTCCAGAATAAATTGAGTTTCATTATAAAGCATCTGCACTTTTCTACCACAATTAATCTGCTCACAAGATGGCCAATGGCAAAAGATTAATGGAGCACAAAGGAGCGCTACTTTGCATGGCAGAATGACTATCACCATCACCCCAGTCATGACACCAGATGACCCAGGAGCCTAGCTCTTCTACAACAACTTGCAACATGCATACTGCACTACTAACTGCTTCCAAAACAGTTATGAGTTTCTGAAATAGAATTTGCATTCTATTTCACTTTTGCAATTATAAACCCTGGACGTTAAAGGTCATGAGAAAATGTCAGTAAAGTCTGTTCTATAGCACCACCTGGGCAGTTGACACCAACCCTATTCATGGTGCCCTTGCAGCAGCTTCAGTGCTTCAGATTGTTTACAGAAGGAGTTCATTTTGGGCTCAACACCAATGGCATCTGTAAAAAATAATCTTGAAAAAGTATGCATAAAGCAACTAAAAGGCACTATTCTATAAAGCTATGGTTTAACTGGTGAGAACTTTTATGGAGTAGCTTTGAACCAACAGATTCTCTTAAGATCTGAGATAGGCACAAAATATATAGATGACAAAGTCCTTTCCTTGAAGAAATGTCCACTCTATGTGGGGCCCAGAACGTGGGAGGTAAAATTGTAATTTGAAAAAGACAGGTACAAACTAGTCAGAAATCAAATTGGGAATGCAAGCACTGAGAGTCATCAAAGGAAGGTGTGAAGCAAGCCAGAAAGTGGTAAACATGTATGGCAACTTGGAGAAACTTGGCTAGGAGGAAAACTGGACAAATGGAAGCAGTTTTAAGGCATTGTGTAAAAAATGGCAAGAGTCTCAAGGTTGAAGATAAAAATTTTGAGTGGCAATAGAAATTTCAGCTAGAAACAGGAATAAGCAACTTTTTGGTTGGAATCTTTCTCAATAATGCTTTTGAGTAATTTCCTGGGGCAATAAAAGATTGGGATGTTGTCAAAATACCTGGACCAGACTGCAGGAGCAAAGATAAGAATACTGACAGTAAGCACTCATATTATCAGGAGATTTCAGGGAAACTTAGAGTGCTTGGGTATTTTGTGAGCATAGTCATACTTTGGGGTTCGGCTTGGGACATTCTAACCACTGAAAACATTACAAAGCCTAGACAAATACTTAAAAATAGCTGCAGGCAATGAGTACAGGCAGGGTCTGAGGGGCTTGGGTGCATAAAGGAAGGAAGGTACAGGTGGCCAGCTTTACCACCTCATCTGGCTCTTTCCCTGAGATTGCTTTATGTTTCCTGTAAGCAGACGAATAGATACCCAGCAAAAATATGTAGATCTCAGTGAACTATGCAGAAAAAGTTTTGAGCCTGGGCAATCAAAGTAGCTAGAACTTGAAGATTATAAGCACAGAGGGAAGGGAACTCTGGGAAGGTGGCCCCCTGATATGTGTATGAATTCCTCTCCAGTCACTGACTAACAACTAAACTCCATATGAAGAGTATGAGCATAAAGAAGAGAATTCCTACTCAATTCCATGAGACAAGAAAAAAACAACAGCCAGACATTGTCATCTATTCTCAGACAACATGATTGTCTTGGCAGAAAAGTCCCAACCTAAAAAGCCCCTAGAACTAAGGTTTACAAGATCACAAGATACAAGGTCGATATACAAAAATTAAATGCCTTTGTACAGACTCACAATTAACAATTGGAAGTTGAGATTAAAGAAACATTACCATTAATATAGTCAATAATATTGCAGTAATTATGTATGGTGTCATACTAGGGTGATCACTTTGTAAGTTATATAAATGTCTAATCACTGTGTTGTACACCTGAAACTAATTTAATATTGTATTTCAACTATAATTTAAAGTTTTTTAATTTATATTGAAAGAAAACAACAAAAATAAATCCTTGAGCATAAAAAAAAGAGAATAAAATAAACCAGTTCCATTTATAACAGCATTTCAGGTACAAATATAACATTATATGTAGAAGTACTTTAGGTTGAAAATTACATAGCTCTATCAAAGAAATCAAAATTAGGTCAAAAAGATCTAAATAAATGGAAAGATATACACTATTCATGGATTTGAAAACAATAATTGTTGTCAACCTTTTCCAAATTCATCTGTAGAGTCTACACCATCCCAGTAAAAATCCTAGCATTTTTTTTAGATAACAAGTTACTTCAAACATTTATATGAAAGGCAATGGAACTAAAGCAGTCAAAACAATTTTTAAAAAAGAAGAGCAAAGCTAGAAAACTCCTGTTACCTGACTTCAAGACAATATAAAGCTCTGGTAATCCAGACAATAAAGTGCTGGTGAAAGGAGAGACACAGACCAAAGTAATAAAGATTCCAGAAATAGCCTCATGGAAATACAGACCTTTGACAAAGATGTTAAGGCAATTCAGTGAAGCCATAGTTTTTTGAACAATTGGTCATGTGCATGAAAATAAAATACTCTATAAAAAACTAGACATAGTTAAATTCCTATCAACAATGGAATTGATAAATAAACTGTAGTATATTCACACAATTGAATATTACACGGTACTGAAAAAGAACATATTACTAAATGCTCAAAAATATAAAGTGTCACAGACATAGTGTTAAAAGCCTACATGTATAACAGACTACATACTGTATGATTCCATTTTTATGAATGTCTAGAATCAGTAAAACTAACCTATGATAATAGACATCAAAATAATGGTTTTCTTTAGGAATACTGACTGGAAGAGACCAAAGGGGAGCCTTTTGGGGTGGTGATAAATTTCCATAACTTGATCTTGTAGTGGTTACATAGGTGCATACATATGAAATAAATTCAATAAGCTGAATGCCTAGGATTTGTGCACTTTACTGCATACATGTTGTTATACCTCAATTTTAAAGAAGGTATAAAGCAAGGGAGAGAGAGGAAGGAAGGGAGACTTTATATACTGCTATGGCGTGGTGTGATCTACAACATATATGGTCAAGTGGAAAATCAAATCACAGAACAATACTTATTATATGATACCTTTTATCTAAGAATGAACATGGGGAGATACAAATATGTGTATTTACAAAAAAAGCAACAATTGATGAATAAACTAAAAATGAGTAAAGTGTTCCCTATGGGGGAGGGTGAGCAAGGGAGCAGGCAACAAGGACGAAGCTACATCTCTGAATGTACTTTGCTTATTGTTTTGATTTTGGAACCATGTTGATGTTTTTACATAATTTTAAAAAGTAGACGTTAAAAAGTATACTCTGTACAAATACACTGAAAAAAATGTACCTAATAATCTACCAAATTGATAATAGGAACATATGAAGAAAAATTATTTCGAGTGACCCTAAAACATATTTTAAAACATATTTTGAAAAAAAAACATATTTTGAGTTATCATTCTCTGGGAATGTATATGAAAGACAAAAAAAAAAAAAGGGCCACAGAATTGCAAACAGCATTTAGCTATATTCTTTTTAGTGAAAATGCTGCCAGTGTTGCTTTTTAAGTACAATAAGTAAGAAATGTCACTAGGAAGCAACATTTTCAGCATAAAAGAGAAATAAATATAAAATCAAAGTAATCTGTTTTAGTCTCAATTGTTAGCTCTACATTTCTTCGAAACAACTGTTATTCATCATCTCAGTTGTGGCCTCGGAACAAGCTTGCAGGTCTGGGAAACCGGGAATCAAGACTGGAACCCAAATGAATCTGAGGACAAACAAGCACTATATCATATTGATTCTAATTCAAGTGAACCATCAACCCAGAAGAGTTCGGTAGGAACACAACTGTGGCTTCGTTCTGAAGCTTCCCAGCATAAAGAACAGCAAGAAAAATGAAAACTAAACTCATACATTTTATTCTCAATGAACCTAGGAGAAAGAAACATCATAAAACTTCAAATAAGTGCTGCCCAAAGATGGAGCAGAACAGGAGGGGGGGATAAAGGGTGCAGAGAAGGCCTGAGGAGGAATCACCTCAGAAAGAGCCAGCACATTTAAAAATTACAAAAGCATGGGTCGCCCGGAAGGTTCTATCTCTTGTTGATTATCTCTAGGTGAGCCCAAGGCTGATGCCAGAAAGAGGGGACCACACAAGAGGCCCTGCTTTAAATCGTTTGCTAGAGCAGCAGAGAGGAGGCCCTTGAGCTATGAGCCTAGAAATCTACCCGGGCCTCGGCTTCCACAAGAGCTCCTGCTAAACATCACAAAAAACTACCTCACTAAACTCTGAGTGATGACGGAGACATTCTCTATACTCACACAAAGATACTACCAGGAAAATAAAAAAAGATGAAAAGAGCAAGAAAGCGTTCTTAGAGACAATGAAAACAACCAGAAAAATACTGACACAAAGTGGATAAAAAGTACAACCTAACATTCCAACTGAGAACGTTAAGCTTTTATGCCACAATTGGGACTACAAAGGAGCAATACCAACACTCAACTCAGAAAAGAAATAGGAGAGAAAACAAAGCCTTTTCAGAAATGAAGACTAAACGATAAGGAATAAAAGGAAGGCCAGACACCATAAAAAGCACAGTGCGGATATAGAAGACTGAAATGAGGAAACCAAAAATGAAAAATAAAGTAGAGGGAGGGGAAAAGGAGTACAACAACATTTTATTTTTTTTAAGTCAGGACTAGAAGGTCATAGACCATTGAACTCACAGCAAACAGTATATAACTCATGTTTGAACGAAGCCTAACACATGTATTTTCTCTATAAGATACTTCACAGCTTTCTTGCACTTAAAATCACTAGATAGCACTTCATCATACAGCTTAAGGGCCATTTAAAACACTGAACTCACCAACAAAAATAAAAAATAAAATGGTGCTAAATAGACTGCATGATGAGAGCTCAAACCAGAAGGGGAAGCCCTGTGTGCCCTCGGCTGGGACATGCACATCAGGTGGCAAATGTTCGCCCCTGCACACACCCACCAGGGACTGCAAATCGCCACGAGCATGGATTTTGGTTTACTGGTAAATTTTAGCAAGTAAGCAACTCTCAAATACCTAATGTGCAAACAAGCAGAACTGACGATAGTTTTGCAGATTCAAAAGCTCAGGAAATACTGTTCACATGGAAGTTTCTTTAGGAAACTTGTAGAGGGCAAACTCCAGCAAACGGAGAGGTGCGTTAGATTTATTAAAATTAGAGGTGAAGAGAGGGGTTGAGCAAGAGAACAGAGCTTGATTACATTGCTTCTCATGTGGGAATAGTTATTGTTTTAAATAAAAGTGGAATGAGGGTATCAGGTAAAGGCAGCCCCCAGATTTAAAATTAAAACTTCCTAAATATCAAGGGGGGGAAAGAGTGCAATCGGAAAAGGAAGAAGAAAAATGGTACACATAGTAAAAGTTTTTAAAACTTTTATAAATAAACCAGAAAACATAATATGAAATTACAGAACTAAGGCCAAACACACATGTTCTATCAAGATATGTACATAAGCTTAAGTAAGCTATTAAAAGGAAAAGATCTTTAGATAGTCTCCCAAAACAGAATCCAGTTCTGTACTATATACAAAAGACATGCCTGAAACTAATTTTAAATAATTAAGATAAAGAAAAACATACCTAAAAAGCAGAGGTTGTGACTGTAATATGAATGCCAATGGGTGCAATTCACAATGAAGACAGAACAACCAGCTGGTTTTAGTGACACTGTTGAAACAAGAAAGGCCACACCCCAAGTGTCCCGGCAAGTTATAGGATTGAGGCCTGCTGGATGATTAGGAGGAAGGTTTAGGGAAGTATGGTTTAGCTCTGGATGGATGGTGTCTGCAAATAGGAACAATTCTATGACCAGGTATCTTAATGATGTTTATCTAGGAGGTGAGAATACACAGTAGGGCTAAAGCTTTCATTGGTAACAGTGATGGTTAATTTTATTTGACTTGACTGGGCTAATGGGTGCCCAGATAGCTGGTAAAACATTATTTCTGGGTACATGTATCAGTGAGGGTATTTTCAGAAGAGATCAGCATTTGAATTGGTGACCTGAGTAAAATCACTCTCAGCATGCAGGTGGAAGGCCAGGATAGAACACAAAGGCGGAAGAAGGGCAGACTTGTTCTCTGCTTGAGCTGGGCACATGTACATTCCTGCCCTCTGACACTGGTGCTCCTGGTTCTTGGGCCTTCAGACTCAGACCAGGACTACATCACTGGCGTGCACCATCTCCCTGTTCCCCCTAGCCCTCCTCCCAGCCCCATTCTTCAACCTTCACATTCAGATTTGGACCAGAACTATACCACCGCTTTCTTGGGCCTCCACCTTACTAACGGCAGATAACAGGATTCTCAGCTTCCATAATCATGTAAGCCAATATCTCACACTAAACCTTTTTCTGCATATTTATATCAACCCTACTGTTTCTGTTTCTCTGGAGAACCTGACTGATAAACACAGTAATGAAGCAGCAGTCACTCAAGATAGCTGGGAGGGGCAGACATGTGTAGTCATTTTTCTGATTTGTACAAGTTCTTATTTTTGCCTTTGCTCACATATGATTACGGACTGGTCTTACTTGGTCATACTCAATCCTATCATGGTCAACATGTGTCTGATGTTGGCACCCTGTGAAATATGCATTCAACGGCAGAACATCATTGTCTAGCTATAAGAGGCAGGCAAGATACCAACTGTCAGCAATCTATCAGGAGCTGCTTTTTTTCCCCATTAGCTGCTCTCACTTTCCTCCATATCTATACACACAAAAAAAAGCAGCTCCTTTCATAAAACAGAAATTATAGAAGGATATAATGAGGTACTAACAAAAGGAGATTTAAATTTATCTCCCTTTGTCTAAGATCGATTTGAACAAAATGGAGAACACAGAATACCTAAACAACATCATCAATAATGTAGATATGATTGATATGTTACCAATTTTTCTGTCTGGAAATAGAAAATATATCTTATCTTCAAGTGCCTATGGAACATTCACTAAAAATGATTACATATTACTCTATAAGGAAAGTCTTAACAAATCTCTAAGAAGTAAACAGAATATAGATAATATTAGCTAATAATGATGAAAGAAAACTAGCAATTAATTACAAATTCAGAAAATGAAGACTCTTCTACCCAGAAAAAAAATTCCTGATCTCATAAGACAAACAGGTAATATGAAGAGAAATTATAGAACTTTTAGAAAGCAACAGTAACAAAATAAATTACATATCAAAACCCATACTTAACAATTAAAACAGGAAAATAAATAATGCATAGGGCTCAAAAGTTTGTAAGGGAATAACAAAATAACCCCCCCCCCCAAAAAAAAAGCAGTAGGAAGGCATTAACAAAGGCAACACAGAAATGAATGAATTAAAACAGAAAAATCAATAAAAACTATACCTAAAACAACAACATCATTACCACTGTTAATAAGATTCCTACCAGGCAAATTGCTTTCAAAGAATGACTCAGTCCTGGTATGAATTGTTTTCACATCCCTGTGTCTGTTATTGGAGCTGACTCTGAAAGATAGAAGTTTCAAGACAGTGTGATCTTGAAAATGGAGAAGAAAATGTAACATGTACCAAGAAATGTACAAGCACATTAGTATTTGAGTGTACATTGTAATTGCATTGAACATTTAAATGATTTTTAGAAAACAAAGCCATAGGAAACCAATGCTCTAAGTCTCACCCCCAGCCACCAAATAGTTTAGAACAAAGATCAACAAACTTTTTCTGTAAAGTACCTGAGGTATATTAGGCTTTGAGAGCCACATGGTCTCTGTCACCACTACTTAACTCAGATGCTGTGCTCTAAAAACAGCTATAAGCTGGGAACAATGCTGGAGGAAATTTAAAGGTAGCTATTCCAAGGGAGGTCACTGTCTACATTAATTCAAGGTCCACCAAAGTGGTGCTTGCGCATATCCTATACCACATCCTCTGCCTCGGGTGTCATATCATACAACCTGGAAAGACTTCTACATTTTTGATTTCTCATTATACATTTGCATCTACAAAATCCTTGCATCCTGATCATATATTTTATTTCCCAGGCAATGTAATGAGAGTGTTGTTTAAGTAGCCGCTCAACTGGGTTTAAATCCCAGCTGTCCCACTTAATAACTGTATGACTTAAAGGGAATGTGTCCAATCTTTAAACTTAACTCCTCATCTATAAAATGAGAAAAATTACAACAATTTTTACAGGGTTGTAAGAAAGTGGAAGGAGATCACGTATCTGAAGCCCTAGGGCAACATGCGGTTCTGTTTCTTCATTCTATTTCCAATTTCAAATAATATTTCAAAACCCATCTGCTACTTTAAAGTAAATGAATTCCCATTTTTTATTTCTCCCTTTGTCTGAAATAGTAAGAATTCATGAGGAACCACTATTGTTTCTAATGTTCTTATCACACATTAGTATAAATGATCACAATTTATCTACATTTAAAAATGCCTTTTAACAACGAAGCTGATTATTCATGTTATGGAAACATTTTGGATTCCTCTGTTTTTAAAGCAGAGAGATTCATAAGAACATCCAAGCATTAACTTCAAGTGTACAATATATCAAAAGTTTCAGAAATCATGCATATTTTTCCTTATACAACATTAATATCCTTTAAAGTTGTCAAAATACGCATCTATTTTGTTTTCTTTTTAGAAGCACTGTTCATTAACATTGTGAATCTTTCCATTCTACTAGATAAACCAAAAATCTCCTGAGAATTCTCATCACCAAACTGGAACAAGCTGAGAAAAAAACAAAACAAAACACTTTCTTGACATTGAAGGAATAGTGATCTACAGACATCACAGCCAATCAGTTACACTTGCCCAGCTATTCTCTCACTTGCCCCTTCTATCTCAGTTTTAGCAGATGAAAGGTTCCAGAGTCAGACTACCAATGCTCAAATCCCAGCTCTTCAACTAGTTGGATGAATAACCCTGGATAAGTTTGGTCACTTTCTCTGTGCCTCGGTTTTCTCATCTATAAAAGGGGCTACTGCTAATATTATCACAAAGGAAGGCCTGTTGTGATGATTAAATGTGTGTCTCAGTTTGGGTTCTCCCCAAAAAACAGAGTCTCAGACAGGACTCAGGTTCAGGGAGCTTGTTTAGGAGGTGCTCCCAGGACACAAGGAGAGTGGGGCAAGGGAGGGAGAAAACCAAGCCCACTAACCATACGTTACTGACTGGGCAACCAGGGTTCAATCCTGCAGGGGGTCTTCTGAAGTACCTTAATGAATGGCACTCAACACTGTGCCTCTGCAAGAAGCTTGGGGACACTTATCCACTAACTCCCACTCCTAATTTATTGAGGTTCACTCCTGGGAGCTTTAATTTCTCCTCACAACCTGGCAGTTGGCTCATTCACTGGCTGACCAGCCTTCCCAGCTTCAGACAAAGCCCAGAGGCAGGAAAGTTGGGGTGGGGTATGTTCTTGAAGTGAAAGGGTGGCAACAAGAATAGAACGTTTCACTACAGCTACACTAAAATCAAGCTGACGCAGGCAGAACGGTGTGGGTTCCGGCATTATCTGGTACAATGTGTGAAATACTAAGCACAACGTATGGAAAATAGTAATTGCTTAATAAAGCACAGCTCCTATTAATATTAATTTTGTTATCAGAAACTGCTGTGCTGTAAGAAAACAAACACCATTTGTCCTTTGGGTCCTGAATACTGAATAATGACACGTATCAGATAGGAAATGCAGGCAAGAGTGCAAGCAGCAGAAGGGTGCAAAATAATGGGCTTAGTTAGGATTGCATAGGGCCCCAGGTGCCTGCAGGATGTCGTGGCAGAGCTATGTAACAGACAGGAGTTTGTGTCTGGAACTCAGGAAAGAAGGGGTGAGAACTGGAAATGGAGACTTGGGAACCACCAGTATCTGCATTAGAGTTCAAATATTCATGTGTGATCTTGGAGGAAGACAAGTGGAATGGAGAAAAGAAGAATGCTAAGATAGGCCCTCAGGCCACGGTGGTATTAAGAGGCCATGAAAGGAGAGTGACACTGGAAAGCACACTAAAGATAACCCTGCCAGGGAAGTAGGAGACAAGCAGGAGAGGGTGGTGTCATGGCAACCAGAGGAGAGGGGAAGAGAAAAGTTTCTAGAAGGGAGTATTCAACAGTATCAAAGTCTGCCAAGACCAGCATGAAAACAACTGAAAAATGCTCATTACCTGCATATTATAAAAAGATATATTTGTTTTTAATGAAATATGACTTTAGTTGGGGAAAATAGAAACAATAAGAGCAATTTCAAAATTGAGGCACAGCGGAATCTATTAAATTCAATTCAATAAGCGCTTTCATTGAGCACTTACAATCCTATATAATAAAGAGCTCATATGCGAATTAGACCAAACAGCAGAACGACCATCTGGATGACCTTCCGGACGAAGCCGGGGCTGTGAGAGCCGAGCCCCTTGCACAAATTTCATGCATTGGGCCTCTAGTGTGCTCAATAATTGAGACTGATTATCCAAAATTCATGTTAAAAATTCATGTCAAATTAATAATTGAAGATTCTTTAAATCTCGTCTCATCTTTATCCTTAAAAGGTGGGTTTTACCATGTGAATAACTGATATTATGAAATTGGCCACAAGTTTAAATTCCATTTGTATTACGTAATCAGTGACTATCCCTCACAGCTCATGCTCCACTAGAATGCAAAGCATGTCACTGCACAATGGAAACCATGCAAGCCAACCTAATTATCAATCCGCCCACTGGTTTTTCCAAACATATGCTTAATTATCTTCTTCATTCTAGGATCTGATAGCCTGCTATCACAAAACAAAAAACCTCACTTGTTTCCTTGCCATAATAACCAATTGTCTTTTAGTTTTGTGGTTGGGAGGCACTGGCCACTAGGTGGAGAGAGATACCCACCGACCCCCTAGGCAAAGGCATGAACTGAACTTGTAGTTCCTCAGATTCACTCCGTGACTTCCCTAGACAGTAGGTTGGATTCAGTTCTGAACAAAGGAAATCTCTATGGATGGTGATGCCAAGTATTTCATGCACTTCGGGTCATTACTCCTTTCCTTGGAATCTATGCATTCACTCTCCAAGAATGAGTTCCCTGCCCTTTTTATCAAGATAACCCTCAGAATTTGAATTAACAAGTCATTGTTCGGCTTCTCTGCCTTTAGCCTTCTACACAGCTCCTGGTAACAGCTCTCTAGCTACATTGGTGAAATAGAGGGGATTATGCCCCTTTGTCTCCTCCTCCAGTCCATGCCTTGCCCTCAAAAGAATCCTATGTAATAAAAGTGTAGTATGAAAATTGTCCCCTCGACTGAGAGTTGTCCGGGAGTTTGACCAGGAGCCAGGGCTGGCCGGGGGAAAGGAGGGAGGCCCCGGCCGGCAGCTGGCAGCCAGCAGCCAAATTTAGTGCATGAAATTAGTGCACTGGGCCTCTAGTAAAGACTAAAAAATAAAGGACCATACCTTCCAGGAACCTAAAGGAATAAAACTCTTAAGGGCGAAATTTGAGAGCCATGATTGACACACCTATAACCCACCATAAGATCTGCCTTGATCTGGAATCATAGTAAATGTCCCACCATCTTTGAAAAACTTATGTGAACAGTATTTTATAAATAAATCTGTTCCTCCAGCTAAAAGGAATTTTTATTCAAGTAAACTAAAGAAATTAACTCTATTAAATGACTCTGGCTATATTCTTTCTCTCTCAAACTTTTTAAATCGCAGCATAATTTTTGTTTTCCTTCTAATGTTTTTCCCTGAGTACATATCTCTCTTATTTTTAATATATAAATTACTTTCACAAAAAAACACCTTAAATATAGATTTTTAATTTTCTCTTTAAATAAAGTTATATACTTTTTTCTCCTCCCTCATCTAAATAGTTAAGCATGTCCAAGTATGTAATTTATTTACTAGAAAATATCTTTCTACTTTCCAACTGATCACTGTTGGCAAAGAGAAACAATTAAGTCATAACTGTTTCATAAATGATTTTTCTCTTGTGCAAGAATATTCCAATATATGCCACTTTAAACCTTATATTGTATAAATTTTAAAATGTAAGAGAGTAGATCCTAAGAGTTATCATCACAAGGGAAAACACCTTTCCTTTCCCCTGCATCTCTATGAGGTGATGGGCATTAACTATTGTGGTAATCATTACACAATATATTTAAATCAAGTCATTCTATATATACCATCCTATCTAATAATAGACAAACATGGTAATTGATGGTACCTTTGCTACGCCTCCCATTGGCTAATCAGTGAGGTATGCAAATTAACTGCCAACAAAGATGGTGGTCAATTTGCATACATAGGCGCGAAGTGGCGGAGCAAAGACTGAAGGCGGCTCCGGCCGGAGCAGCGAAGGCTTGAAGGTGGCTTGAAGGCGGCTCTGGCCGGAGCAAAGGCCTGGGTCCTGGGTGCTGGAGGAAAACCGGTGCCAGCAGCTAGGGGAAGGGAAGGCCTATTGCATGAATCTTTTCATGCAACAGGCCTCTAGTGAACTTATAAAAAAAAAATGGAAAGATAAGCCCTGGCTGGTGTCACTCAATGGTTAGTGCCTCAGCCCATGCACTGAAGGGTCACAGGCTCAATTCCCTGTCAAGAGCACATACCTGGGTTGTGGGTTCAATTATTGCCCGTGTTCAGGGTGCATGCAGGATGCAACCAGTCAATGCGTTTCTTTCATATCGATGTTTCTCTCTCCATCCCTCCATCCCTTCCACTCTCTGAAAAGCAATGGAAAAAATATCTTCAGGTGAGGAGTAACATAACAAAAAAGAAAGATAAAAGTGGAATAGGAATAATGAATGGTCAAAGGTAGATGGAGAGGAAGATAAAGCTAAAAATAAGTGAAGGACTGAATGGAGAAACATCTGGTGTGATCTGGAGTTGTATCTGAAGACCTGGGGGTTGCTGTTTTTTACCCCAGATCGGTCCCTTTCTAACCATAGGTCTTTTCATATTTGATTTCTTACTCCTTTCATCTCCAGATTCATTGTTTTCCCTGATGTTTTCGTTCTTGTGAAGATATCAATAGACCTAAAGATAACCATTAAATGATTATTCCAAGGAGTCGTTATAATTAACTTAGTGATTAACTACCAACTTATTACCTTTTATAATTAACTTAGTTGGTCTGAAAATGGTGATATAAATCTTTTACTCTGCTAGATCATGTCAACCTTAAAGTGTGCCCCATGCACACGGCAAACTCCATGCACAAACGAGATCACAGTTACAGAGTGGACACCTCGGGAAGATCTAATTCTAGCCCTTTCTTTCGAATGACAGGGCACCGGAGCCTGGAGGAGAGAAGTACCTCCCACATCTCCTAACACTGGTCCATGGATTCAAACCTTCAGCAGTGCCACTCCCAGTCCAGGGCTTGTGCCACACACTGTGATTCTCCTGAAACAAAGATGAGTTCAGCCTAAACCGCACGTGTAGGTTATACTGACAGGAAACAGCAGGCACTCTGCTTTCTATCAGCAGAGATGGAATAGTGGTCTGTGCAGCCCAGATTTCTCTGACAGTTGGGGTTCATCAAATGAGGACCTAGGAGGGCCAATAGCCCAAGCCTCAAATTTAGACTTTTCACCTTATTTCCAAATAAGGTTAGACATTCAGTTATAGAAAGACACAAACAGAGCTGAAAGACTTTCCCCACCCAATTTTAAACTTGGGTCCCTTCCAGACCACCCTGTACAGTTACAGGATCATATGAATAACAGTCGTGTGTGTGTGTGTGTGTGTGTTTTAACAGCATTGATGTGTTAAAATGTAATCATGCAAACTATATATCTACTTTTGTATTTCACATCCTCATATGCCAGAAGATTCAAAAATGAAAGTTTTCTGACCTCTTTGGACATCCAAGAAACTGTTGACAGGAATACCAGGTTGTTTTCTGGGAAAACAGGGAATTCCTCCAAAACAGAAGCACCATTCAAAAACTCTCTTCTGGACATTCTGTGTGGAGCATTGCAGTATCATATCATGTGATAACATGATTCCATGCAATCCTCACAATACCCTCTGACATAGTACCCAGTTCACAGATGAGGAAAGTGAGGCCGAGGCCAAGTACTCAAATACATACAACCAGTAAGAGGGTGAGCCAGGATCAGAAAGAACCCAGTCCTGGCTGACACCAAAGCCAGGTTCCAGCCCCTCCGGATCACCACCTCCCAGAATGAAAACCACCTGAAGGTTTTCAACTCCTATTTAGTGACCCATCAGATATTAGGCTCTTCCCATCGGCCTATATCGCCCTATGAACATGAAGGAGGTGAGGTGCTCTAGGCCAGTGGTTGCCAAACGGTGGTCCTCAGACCACTGGTGGTCTGTGAGATCTGAAAGCTTGGCCACCACTACTCTCGGCTTGTTCCTGTACAACTCTAGTTGTTCCTGTACAGGTCTCTTCTGTTCTGCTCTCCCTAAACCTCCTGTGCCAGCCTGCTACCATGGATTCCTATAGTTAGGAGAGACAATGGTGAACCGCACTCAGCACGGCCAGTGATGAACCTGAGGAGGGGTGGTGAAGGATTAAAGAAAACAAACAAGAGAATATCGCTGGGGCTAGGTGGAACACTGTTCTCAGATGGAGAGACAGTGACACAGCCTGTAAGCTGAGCTGCGATGGGTAGGTCTGAGTGTGAACACTGACGTACAAGTTTAACGTGAGAGACGTACGAACTATTGGTAGTTCAGTTACCTGTGACCCTGCATCCTTCCCCTACCTTTATTCCTAACTTATGTCAGACACGGCCATGTTTTAGGTCCCTGTTTTACATTATAATCTAGTGAATTGGTTTAGTTATGGCTCATTCCTCAGCTTTTCTGCCTACTTCCAAATAATACCCAAATCCTGTTTCTGTTTCTTTTTCCAATGATCCTAAAGGACAATGTTTTTCTCCAATCTTCTCTCTACACCCATTATGTGCCAAACCACAAAAGCCTAAAGGTATGTGAGCTGCCAGCCCAGGGCTGAGACCAGGTAAAGGCAGAAAAATGGGAAAAGTTGTCCTCAGCACTTACCTCTAGTTGTTCCTGTACAGGTCTCTTCTGTTCTGCTCTCCCTAAACCTCCTGTGCCAGCCTGCTACCATGGATTCCTATAGTTAGGAGAGACAATGGTGAACCGCACTCAGCACGGCCAGTGATGAACCTGAGGAGGGGTGGTGAAGGATTAAAGAAAACAAACAAGAGAATATCGCTGGGGCTAGGTGGAACACTGTTCTCAGATGGAGAGACAGTGACACAGCCTGTAAGCTGAGTCTCTATTTTATAGTCAGATCCCACAAGGCAAAGCAAGGGCGTGGTAAAGACGTTTACAACGTTTTCACCAGTTTCGAATCTACTCAATTACATGCACCTGAGAACTCTATCAAGCTTTGTTTTGGCAGCACTTGCTGCACCTCCCACAGTCTACACCGCTTAGCCACCTGGGGCCACAGGTTCGGACCATAAGGTCAAGCTCACAACCACAGCCTTTGGCTATAATTGTGCTGGGAGGGCTTTGCCCTCCAAGCTGGGACCTACACGTGGCTTTGTCACAAGAGGACCGTGCCCTCTCATTGGTCCGAGGCTTGAACCTGTCCAAACGCTGTAGCCACTCTCCACACAATGGTGTTCCTAATTCATGGCCATAGGTATTTGTGACTCACTGGTCACTGTCCCTTACCCTTGCAGAGGACTCCTGGAGGGGGCAATGTCTTTGGTAGAATTCAGACACTGCGCACCTGGTAGAGAGGTATTTTTAGAAAGATGCATTCATTATAACATATAAGCAGTTGTTTGCTCACATAAAGTTATCCCCTCCTGGAGCTAAGTGCTACTTCTCAGAGGATGGCCAGGTATGTGCCCTCATCCATCAGCAGGATGAGGCAGCCTCGGAAAGAAAAGACATCGCACCAAAGGAGAGACCCAGACCTCAAGGACAAGTTCAGCCCGTGGAACAGGATAGGATGCCCAGAGGATTTAAGGCAACAGGGATAGGAAGTGGTACAGGCAGCTGTTGACTTCCAGAACATAACACAAATTCACAGAAGCATCCAAACAGGCAAGTAGAATAAGGAGGAGGAGTTTTGCCCTGGAGAGGGTCACATGATGAGATCTAAGCAGAAAGGTAGGATTACCAACCAGGCTGGGGAGCAGGAGCACTGCTGAACCCCTGGTAGGCCAATGACCAGACCGAGACAGGTCCCCCTCTCTAAAGAGGCCAAGGTACCAGGCATGTGTCTGAGTTATCAATTTAGCTCAGAAAATAAGAAAAGACTCTATATCTTAAGTATAAGTGGAGAACTTGGGTTTCAGGGCAAAACCTTCCTGATCAGAGCAGAGAAACAAATTCGGGACCAGACCTGGACAGAGTCCCACAAACCTCTGTGGTGTGCAGTCAGGATGGAGCCATTCTGGAACTTGGTCCCAGTTTGAAGACCTGAGATGGGGGTCAGGTTGGGCTGTCAGCCTGTATAACACTTTATAACACAAACTTAGGAAAAGGCATCCGTCTACACAGAGGTAAACCTGTGGGCACAGCGCTTAGCCAGTGAGCAGCATCTTTGTATTATTTGTAAAAAGATGCCACTCCAGGTGAACACAGACGTGCGCAGGGCACAGCCTCATGTGTGGAACACGGGCAAGATTCTAGCCTCCTCCTTCTTCATCAGGCAGTAAACAACCCGTTCCACCAAAGCCAGCAGACCTGGAAAGTACAGTGGCACAACAGTGAGAGAAGATTTATTCTGGAAAGGTCTAGAATCTGGGGCAAGGGAAGGGTTTTTCTTCTCTCCTCTAAAGGTATGACCCAGTCTCCTCCTCATACCCTACGGGACATAAAAAGTAAAATCAAGCAGAGACTGCATTCAAAGCTGATCGACAGACATTTTTCCTCCCAGAAAGGATATGTCAATATGAACTCAAGCTGAGAAATCTGAGGAACTCCAAAATAAATGCTTTGGCAAAAACATTTACCGTGACTTTCTTTTCACTGTCGAGTTATTTTCCTTCTTTGTTTTTTTTTCCAGGCCCTCCCAGCAGAGTTTTCATTATCTATGACCAAGGAGATGATAAGCTGGACAGATGCACCATTCAGAGGCCAAGTCTCACGCTGCAATTTTTTCTGGAAGTAACATCTGGCTCTACAGCTCTGTTCCCCTTGGAGACTCGGCGGCTGTGGACGTGGCTGGCTCCTTGGCTTGCTTCCCGGCTGTGGAGTTGCATCTCGAGTTGCTTCTGGCATAAGCTGTCTTTGGACATCTGACTTCATCCTTCCACTGCCTCCCCTTCTCCTTTTACGTGAGGCCGACCCTAAAGGAGTCGGAACAAGGCCTCAGTAGCCACTGGAAGTGAGACCTGGCTGTGTGTGGACTGGCCTTCCGTACCCATGTTATCATTTAGGAAAGAGGTTAATCCCTTCCATCAGGCTAGACCTGGGGGGGGGGGGGAGATAAGTCTCTATTCACAGATGAGATGAAGTGAAAAATCCTTTTGGAGAGCAGGGACTTTTGTTGTCAGCGAAGCCTGAAGATAAAGAATGAAAAAGAGGCATAGATATTTAGGAGAGAAAGGAGGGCAACAGTCCCTAAGGGTCCCAGAAACGCCTTTAAATGGGAAGAATTCCAGTATCATAATTTGTTTTAAACAATGTTTTCATTTTCCAAATGAAACATACTCATTAAAGAAACTACAGAAAAGAAAAAATAATACATACCCAGAGAGAACAGTATTTCTTCCATCCAAACTCAGCCCGTGTAAAGCATTTCCTTCTGGCCCTTTTTTTCTCTGTATATAAAATGGGGGGGGGGGGGTGAGTTCCTTTTTAGATATAACCATACATGATATATGTGTGTATAGATCATATGAGAGTGGAAATGAGGTAGGGGGACATCAACATGGGAGCGGAACACAGATCAGCCACCTCCAGTACTCTCCCTACCGGATCGACCCTGAAACCTGGGCACATGCCCTGACTGAGAATTGAACCAGCCACCTTTCAGCGCACAGGACCACACCCAACCAAGTAAGCCCCACTGGCCAGGGCATATTCATGGGTTACAAATTTTACAAGTTTTATCATGTTAATGCTTCTTTTTTAATTTTATTTTTCAATTATAGCTGGCATCCAATAATATTTTAGATTAGTTTTAGGTGTACAGCATAGTGGTTAGACACTTATACACTTCTTTACAGTTTTTAAAGGCTCCACCATTGAGTAGTTTTATCAATTTTCTAAATCATTGTAACATCATTTAGATTCAGTGGACACTTAAGAGACATTTTCAAAGAAGAAATGAATCAGTGAAAAAGGATTGGACTTAGGCAAAGAGGAGAAAGAAAAAGTTGATGCAAACTGCAAGGAATGCACAGCCTGGGAAACAGCAGGGTGACATCAATAGCAGAGATAATGAAGCTATTAGGGGCCTTAGAGGTTGTCTAGCGCCCAACTACTCGAAGTGCGGCCTAGGAACCACCACCATCAGCATTGGCTGGGAGCTTCTCAGAAATGCAGAATCTCACTCCAGAATTTGCATTTTCAAAAGACCTTCGGGTTGTTCACATTAAAGCCTGAGAACCCCTGGTCTAGAACAATCCCTTCCCCTAACCAGAACAGTGAAGTCTTGCCACAGTCACTCAGGGATAAAGTGGTGGGCCTGGTCTTCTTTCTACAGCAAAATGTATCTAACTCAACTAAAATAATAATGAATAATATTTATCAATGATTATGTGTCAGGAATTATTCTAATTGCTTTATATCTAATTCTTACAACAACCCTATCAGTGTCTCTCTTTCACAGGCCAAAAATAAGATTTAAATAACATGCCCCCAGGTCACACAGTAACTGGCTGAACCCTTGCCTCACTGATTGTGTTACTAACCACTTAACCTACGGGATGGATGGACAAATGGATGGACAGATGGACGCAGCCTTTTGCTGTATGTTAGCCCAAGTTATCTGACAAGTATCACATTTAAGTATGTTAGGGACATACTTTAGTATTCCCTGCTTATAGATTTTTCTATTCTTTCTTATTTACCCACTGGTTTCTTCCAATTCACTCATTCACTCCAGTCTTTATTGTTCTTTATTATCTATTTCAGCTCTGCTCAGGGGATTATGATGATCAAAACATCCTCTTCCTTCATAGAGTTTGCAATCTAGAGGGAAAGACGAGATTAAATAAATAACACATAAACATATATTTACCTTCAAGCAGTGCTCTGAAGGAAAATCACATAGAGCTGAAAAAAATGGGGTCGTAACAACCTTCTTTTGCTCTACCCGCTCCCTGCCATTTCACACATACTTTTTACCTTCTTCATCCCTGTCTCTCCATTCAAACATCAAACTCATTTTGCTAACATCTTACATTCTTCCAAATCACATAGCTTCCTAACGCCCTCCCCCCATTCAATTCGGCATCTGTACTACTGTCCTACTTCAGCTATAATTAATTACCACAATCTTGGTGGCTTAAAACAAAGCAAATGTATTGTCTCAAAGTTCTGGAGGTAAGGAGCCCAAATTTGATCTCCCTGGCTAAACTCAAGAAGTCGGCAGGTCTGTGTTCCTTCCGGAGGCTCTTGGGGAGACTCGGTTACCTGCCTTTTCTAGAGGCTGCCCCTCCAGCCAGCAATGGCATGGCTCTGGCCTCCACTTCTGTTGTTGTCTCCTTCTCTGAATCCCATTCTCCTGTTTTCCTCTTTCACTCATAAAGCCCTTTGTGATTACACTGGGCCCACCCAGATAACCCAGGGTCACGTCCCTATTTCAAGATCCATACCTTAATCACATCTGCAAAGTCCCTTTTACCACATGTACTAGTAACATATTCGCAGGTTCGGGAGATTAGGATGTGGGCGTCTTTGAAGCCATTATTCTTCCTACCACGGCAGACTCATTCAATTTGCCTTGCCCTGTTCCTAGACTCTGTCTCCATGCATTCCCTTCATCCTATTAGCTACTATCCACTATCTCCTTCTCATTCTTTCCCCTCATAATACACCATGTAATGATTCCAGTAAAACCCAGTCAACAGGAAGAAGGAAGCATGGTGGTCAACCTGAGCCATGACTTTTCCACTGGAGCATAACCTTTCTTCTTTTTTTCAAACAATGCTTTTGTCTTGGATTGGATTTTCTAAAATCCAAAACAGCACATTTCCCGGTTCAGAATGTGCCTACAAAACAATAGACAAGACCATCATTTTTTCCAGGTAATTTTTATAAAGGAAAAAGTTACAGTGCAACAGTGCATTATACTGGTGCAGACAATGGGAAGATTAATGAATATATATCAAAAGGAACTTAAGCTCCAAAAATCTACCCTAAAAATAATTAGGAATGAACACAAAGATGTGTACTTGTTTATAATGATGAGTAGAAAACAATCTAATTATTCAAGACTCAGGATTGAATTATTATATTTGTGTAGAAGTTCACTGTCTAACCTTTAAAGTAATATACACTAGCATGGTATATGTACTACTAAGTGACATGGAAATAGAGTAGTGATACCCATTTTCAGAACACTACAGCATGGTCGGTTAATATACATGATTATGTCCAGAATTTTGTATTAAGATAAGATAACCACAGGGTTTCATTTTTATTATTCTTATGGCTTTATCTCTGGCTTTCTCATTGCTCCACTACAACATAGATTACTAAGCAATAAAAAGGCAGGGTTGACCTAGCAGGTTTGCTCAGTGGATAGAGCATTGGCCTGTGAACTGAAGGGTCCTGGGTTCAATTCAAATCAAAGGCATGTACCCTGGTTGCAAGCTTGATCCCTGGTCCTGGTCAGGGCCCATACGGGAGGCAACCAATTGATGTGTCTCTCTCACATTGATGTTTCTCTCTGTCTCTCCCCCTTCCTTTCACTCTCTCTAAAAATTAATGGGAAAATATCCTCAGGTGAGGATTAACAACAACAAAATTTTTAATAAAAAATTAGAACACAGATTTATTACAAGTAGGGTTTATTGATAAACATACAGATATTTAATAATATATCTGCATTATGTCATTAAATATAATAGTATATTTAATATATCACTGAATATAATATAATGACTGAATATACAATTTTTATTTTGTTTTTACTTTTTCCCAGAAAGTTCTTTAAGGCTCCCTGTGTTCACTCCTCATCATTTATCCTACATACAAGAATAATTTTAATTTAATCTAGGTTTTTAGTTGTCATTGTTACCATAGGAGCAAATATCTTTCCTATTCTTCTATTCATAACCAGAAGGAGAAGGTTTTTCTAGCCTGATTCTCATCTATACCCCTGGAATATAGAAACCCCAAAGACAATTTATACAAAAACTCGAGGGCTACATCACTGTTCTTTGGTATATGTGTCCAAATTTGGTTCAACCATACAGAACTTTTTAATATAATCAACAAATCTTAAACACTAGACAGTATACATAAGAGCCAGCTAACAGCTGCTAGCAATGCTGCTCACTAAAATCTACAGGAATTTTACTTTGCCTAAACTGATAAAACACAGTGACAAAAAAGGGAGAAAATTTAAAAGTTAGATTTGATAGTGCATGTAAAACTAAGGACAAAAAAAGAACTACAGAATTGATGCACACCATATCAAAAGAGACTTAAAAATGTGGAACTACTTGTTGAAAATCAGTAATTCAATACAACTGGCATGATCCAACTTCAAGATTTGGGAATTTAGCTATACAATTTAGTATAAATTGTAAACCTCTTTAAAATGCCCCATTATGTCATTAGTTTGGTTTTTCCCGAGAGTCCTACAAGACCCCATAAATGGGCACATAGAGGCTGTATTTCCCATCAGATGAGAGACCATAGCAGAGAGGTATCATGGCTCTTTTAAGCACCCCCTGATTTTCAAAATCACAAATTCTGACCATTCACTACCAACTAGCCTCCTGGCCTTTTTGTTAGCACCCACTATTACTAGACTTCATTAGTTAGGAATTTTCTCACTTCTTCAGTATAAAATTACTTTACTTAAATAAACATCTATGATTATCTACCAAATGCTTAACACTCATTTGCCTCTAAGGATAAATGGGATGTACTCACTACTCTTAAAAATTTCAGGAGTAACTTATCTCAGATTCCCATCTGAGGTCTCAGCTCTTCTCAATCTCCCCCTCTTCCATGCTCCCAACCCCAAATGATCCCCTTGCCCAGTGTCCCCAATGAACTTTACTTCCACTGTTGACTGCCTTCCAGATCCCTGACTCCTACTTGAAACAACTCTGGCCCCTCTACTTGGCTCTAGAGAGGTTCTCTGCTTCTTACAGAAGCCTAGCCCTAAGATCCAGGTATTTTTATTTAGGGAACATCTCCTGGACATACCCCAGATGAAGTTATTCCCAACCTCCAGTGCCCTCTAAGACATATCGACTCATTAAGCCGCCTCGTTCCTTGAACACACCCCAAAATGTAACATAATGCCACAGGAAGCCAGTGGTGTGCACCACCCATTCAAAACCAGACATTCTTTTTCAGCCTCTTAATCTAATCTTCTGCACTTTCTGTCATGACCTTCCCTTAGGGCAGAATGAAAAAGGGAAGAGCACAGATCCTATCTCTTATATGAATTTCAGACCTGAATCAGAGGATCTCCTGGGCTATAATTTTCCTACAGTCCTCGGTTTTGAGAAGTGGAACTGCCTAGTATTTGTTATAAATTGTTTAGAAAGATGGTCACAGCAGTAGCTCCATCCTGTATACCTGTTGCAGTCTGAGTTTTCCACTCATAAAGCTCAGGAGCCTCTCCTTAAATCTGCATTGGCCCTCTGACTTGAATCTATTACAAGGATGCAGAAGAAGTGAAGATGTGTGGCTCCAATGCCAGGCTTTCCATGCTCCTAGACATTCCTGGTTAGAATGCTTCCTTAACAACACAGTGCTGTAAGGAAGCCCAAGCTAGCCAAGAAGCCAAAAGAAGAACATCAAGGCACCGCACTTGCAACTCCAGTGGAGCCCAGTCTTGAACCAATCCTGCCAGCTGAATGTAGCCACCTGAGTGACTCCAGGTAACAGAAGAACCACCCAGGCAACCCACAGAATCATGAAAAATAACTACCTTTTTGGATCATTGTTATACAACAATAAAAACTGAAACAATATTGAAACCCAATATTTAAAGAACCTGTGTTTAAATCCCACTTACTCTTCCACTTACTAGCTATGTGACCTTAGGCAAGTTATCCGTCCCCTCTGTGGAGCTAGATGTCCACCCCTTCTTTCATAGTAATACAATTTTCACTGGGTATACAACTGCCCGGCTAGACTACATTTCCCAGCCTCCCTTACATTTAGTGACCATTGACAAAAGAATGTGAGCAGGATAAAGGTGTGCCATTTCTTGATCAGGACCTTAAAGTCATTGGAAATATACTTCCTCATGCTCTCTTCCCTTTATAAAGGACTGGAACATGGATGTGCCCCAAACCTACCTTCGCCCAAGCAAATATAGACAATATCCTAGATAACAGTGCAGAAACAAACAAACAAGAAAAAGGAGTGTGGTGCCCTGAATCAGTATGTGGACCCGATCTGCCCACCAGCCTAGACTCACTAGACTACAACACGAGAGAAATGCGCTTCTGTGCTCTTAAAGTCACATTGTTATTCAGTTTCTTTGTTATGATACCTTAGTCTTAATCTAACTAATATACCCTCTCTGCCTTAGTTTTAAATAATGCTTGAGGTCAATTTGGAATTGATATTCTTTTCATAAAGGGGAAATGATAGGAACATTATAAAATTATTAAGGTCTTTCAATGATCCCCTACAGAAAAAGTATCTTGCTGCAGTTGAATACTATAAGACAGTCTATGATAATGTTGTGCAAGGAAATTTCTTATAACTTATTATAAGATACAATGTGTTCAAGGCTATGAAAAAATATTTCATGCAATTGTGACTTTAGTTGAAAAGGAATCTAAGAGCATTCAAAGCATCCAACCTACTGTTGGACTAGGATTAGTTGCTCAGATTAGCAATGTATATTTCTGAAGTTTCCAATTTTAATTCTTGACCAAATGAAGTGAGGTTCCTGTTTCAACTTGGCTAGTCAATATTTTTAATTTCTTAAAAGTAAATAAGGCAATTGATTTTTAGCAAATTTGGAATAGTACTTAAGAGATAAAACATGCTTTCTATTATGTGGTTCATTCATTCCATTGCATTGGGGATCAATCATGAAGATAAATGTGATTAAATGAAACAAATTTTCCCTTATTGTCTTTGACCCAATGGAGTTCATTTGAGGGTCAAATAACTGGAAACACAGGACTAGGAAGCCAATTTTCATGAAAGAGAATTAAGCACAAATGCTTTATTTAAATATTTATGCTTGAAACGAATTCTCTCTGAAATCTCATTTAGAGCTGCCCTTATACAGCAAGAATTTTGGTAAACTTATTGCAAGCTTTGAACAGATGTGTAACAAGGCAAAATGTGTCCCAATGTTATCAAATGAAAAAACACAGAACTGTACTATTTCACACTAGTCTGCCAAAATTCATACTGGATGACTCATTGAAGTTTATAAAATAAGAATGGATAAAATATGCATAAAGCTTTACACAAATATGTTGTTTTCTCGTGTTTTTAATGGTTGCTGCAGAATTTGTGTTAAAATTGATGCTAACAGACCTGAGAGAATAACCATTTAACTCAAGAATAAAATGAAAATAAGCTCAGTTGTATATTTCTTCATATTTATATGAGTAGGTTCTTGATGTTTTAAGGTGTGTTTAGCATTCTGAGATTGCTAAGTGTAGGGAATAAGAGACAAGGAAGCCTTGACCAGTGTGGCTCAGTTGATTGGGCATTGACCCATGTACCAGAAAAGGTTGCTGGTTTAATTCCAGGTCAAGGTACATGCTGGGTTGCAGGCTCCATCCCCGGTAGGGAGTGTGCAAGAGACAGCTGATCGATGTTATGCTCTCACATTGATGTTTCTCTCTTCTCCCTTCCTCTCTCCCTAAAAATAAATAAAATATTCTTTTAAAAAAAAAAAAAAGAGGAGGGGGGGGACAAGGAAAAAGCCAATACCAAATTTTAGGGTACTGAGAATATTAAAATCCACGTAAAGGAGGAAAATAAGGCAATGGAAATGTATGTTAAATAATCTGGATGCTAATGCATCTTCCTCCTGGAGATCTGGCAATTAACAAACTAGATCTCGAGTTGTAGATATAGCTTTTAGGGACCAAGTTTTACTTCAAAATTTAACTCTTTTAGATAATTTAATATTATAAAGGAATAAATTATAATTTTATTATGAGGGAGATCTGGAAAATACCATTTTAACCAAGTGACCAAAGTTAACATCATCAATACTCAGGTAAGCTGGCATCTTCGCCTCCTGACATGATCCACTAAGAACACACCTCACTACTACAATAGTCCCACCCAAATCGCATAACCTGAATCTGACCCCAAAGAAACATCACATAAACCTAAAGTGAGGAGCATTCCACAAAACATTGGTCTATATTCTTCAAAAGTTACATCTTGAGAGACAAATAAAGGCTGAGAAACTGTCCAAATTAAAAGAGGTTTAAAAATACATGATAACTAGATGAAAAGCAGGTTCTTAGTTTGGATCCTCTATTGAAGGGGAAATTGCTCTGAAGAAATTGTTGGTTGTAAGGTGATTTTTCAATTACAGCTATTTAGAAAATTGAATATGGGCTGCAAATTATCAAGATGTTATATTTCCTGAATTTGATAAATGAGCTCATCCTTAGGAACGACATGCTTAAGTATTTAGAAGTAAAAATATATAATGTCTGCAACACAAGTTCAGAAAATGCTACCTATAATAATAAAAGCATAATATGCTAATTAGACTGGACAGCCAAATGACCTTCTGGACGTCATTCCAGACAGAGCGTGGCGGCGGGGGCCAAGGCAGAGGCAGTTAGGGGCAATCAGGCAAGCAGGCGAGCAGTTAGGGGCATCAGGCAAGCAGGCAGAGTGATTAGAGATGATCAGGCAGGCAGGTGAGCAGTTAGGGGTGACCAGACAGGCAGGTGAGTGGTTAGTGAAATCAGGCAGGCAGGCAAGTGGTTAGAGGCAATTGGGCAGGCAGCTGAGCAGTTAGGAGTGATCAGGCAGACAGAGTGGTTAGGGGCAATCAGGCAGGCAGGCAGGTGAGCAGTTAGGGGTGATCAGGCAGGCAGGCAGAGTGGTTAGGGGTAATCAGGCAGGCAGGCAGATGAGCAGTTAGGGTCAATCAGTCAGGCAGAGTGGTTAGGTGTGATCCGGCAAGCAGGCAAGCAGTTAGGGGCATCACACAGGCAGGCAGAGTGGTTAGGGGCAATCAGGCAGGTAGGTGAGCAGTTAGGGGTGACCAGGCAGGCAGGTGAGTGGTTGGGGCAATCAGGCAGGCAGGTGAGTGGTTAGGGGAGGTCAGGCAGGCAGGCAGAGTGGTTAGGGGTGATCAGGCAGGCAGTCGAGTGGTTAGGAGCAGTGAGGCAGGCAGGCAGAGTGGTTAGGGGTGGTCAGCCAGGCAGGCAGGCAAGCGGTTAGGAGCCAGCAGTCCCAGATTGCAAGAGGGTGCAGGCTCAGTGACCTCCCCTCCCATGCACAAATTCCATGCACCCGGCCTCTAGTGTATATATAAGGAGAGTAGGAATAATAAAGCAAATGTGACAAAATGTTACTAATTGGTGAATCTGGATAAAGAATTTATAGGAGTTCTTTGTACTATTTTTATAACTCTTCTTTAAATTTAATAAACTTAAAAATGCTTAAGTATAACTCTTTTAAAACATGAGGTTATTAATACTTTAGAATATAAAAGAAATT